>NC_087159.1:14132500-14200000 GCF_035594125.1 Scylla paramamosain
TGTGATAAAGGACTGATTTTAAAGTAATTTAGGAGATGTTTTTAAGATATATTTTTGCTAATATATATATATATATATATATATATATATATATATATATATATATATATATATATATATATATATATATATATATATATATATATATATATATATATATATAGCTATAGTCATAGCTATATATACTCGTATAGCTATAGTCATAGCTATATATATATATATATATATATATATATATATATATATATATATATATATATATATATATATATATATATATATATATATTGAAAGTTTTGATTACCTTACATGCACAGGAAGAAATTTAGTTATTGAGCTTTTTTTTCTGGCTAACTTTCGAGAAGATGCCAACCGCACAAGTTTTTGCAATGATACAGAAAAAAAAAAAAGTGTTGACGGACTGAGAGACTCAGGCGTGTAGAGGACACTGAGTTATGGAAATCATCTCATGTTTAAACTGAAGGGAAGTTTGGATTAAATGCTACACTCTGCTTTACCATGACATAACCTCCGTCTGTTTACCCTTTGAATTTTGGTTTGAGGAGACGAGACTGACGTGATAATTATTTGATTTTCCGCTCCCACAACCACGATTTAAGCTTGTCAGAGTTGTCTTTCTATGAAGATCATCACAAGGTTATTAAAATCAGATTTCAGTTTAACATCCCGTAAAGTGGATATACAATTAGGTACAAAACTGTTACCTTGACGCAGCATAACAAACTCTTCCCTGGGGCGCGTTAACAAAGGTAGAAAGGGATGCATCTTGTATTAAAATTTGATCATTTAGGGAACCTTGTCAGAAATTCTTCAGGGCACCATTCGTGCAAGAGATGAGATTATTGTTGAAACAAGAGGATGAAGTGAACAGAGGTAATGTCTATTCTTTCCCTTCTGACACGGTGTATGGGTCTGTTGTCTCGGTCTGTCTGTCTGAACATATATGTGTTTGTCTTGAGTCGGTCGATTGGTCGGCCTTTGTCTCTTCATATTATTGCAAGTTTCGATCTATTGTGATTGTGCTCCGGGAGTAAACATCAGTCAGGTTCACGCTTGATGAGACTCCTCACCTTCATCTCAGGCTGCGTCTCGGTGATAAAAGCATTTGGCACCAATGAAACTAATGTTATGAAGGTACTGCGCACATACCCGCCACTAATGACTGCAATACAATTGTAAAACAAAACAAAAATAGTACAACCGATCGTTCTCTCCCCAGTTCATAGTATCTTGGTTTAATCTTAGTACTAGTGATAGTACTTAGGAAGTGTAAGTATTTGGGACGTAAAAAAAAAAAAAAAATCAGTAAATCGACCTTCCTCTTCTCCATCCATATCATCTTGGTTCAGTTTTTAGTACTGGTAGTAGTATTTAGGACGTGTAAGGTGTAGACGCGTTTGGTTGTCTGCAATAATCCTCAGCTGTGGGGATAGACGGCGAGAGGGCGGAGAGCTTGGAGCTGCTAGAGCCGGCAAGGAGCGGCAGCGCCTCTCAGGAACTGCCGGGGCTAAAATTTCCTCCGGTCCCTGAGGCATTAGGGAAGTGCTGCGATCCTTCTTCAGCTATTCTCTGATGGTCTCGATCCCTTCGTGGCTGACTGGGAGGGGAGGGGAGAGGTGAGCGAGACAGTCCAGACAAGGAGATAATCCAGCGTCCGAGGACAACCATGAATTGCTCGAAAGTTTCTGTCACTTGCCGGAATTTCCTGGCCGTGTCATAGCTAACCTTTTACCTGCGGATACCCCTGGGCAGGGAGGAAACACACTCATCTCTGGGGGAGGGGGAGAAGGAGCAGCACTTGGTGATGAAACACATCCTGCATCCATCCCCTTCCCTGTCCTATCCCACCTCCTCCTGTGTTCTTTCCTCCAATTTTCACTCATTTTCCTGCCTCTCCTGTTTTCTCTACTTTTCGTCCCCACTCACCCACCGCGACCCCTTTCCCCAAACGTCTTTCCTTTAAACTGTGTCTCCACTCATGATCCTTAACGCCTATTCAAACTGACGCATGACTCTACCCTGAAATAGTGAGTCTTGTCACGTCTTATTTGCTCAGCCATCCGTCCGTCTCTCCATCTGCCTGTCTCCGTCTTTGACTGCCTGTGTTTGTCTGTGTCTGTTTGTCTGTCTCTATGCCTGCCTACCTATCTCAGTGCCGGTACGTGTGTGTGTGTCGTTTTGCCTGCCTGTGTATTTGCGTGTTCCTGCATGTGCGTCGCTCCGTCCTATCGTCCGTCTGTCTGTTAGTGTGTCTATCTTTCCACCGGTCTGCTGTCTGTCTGGTGCTCTCGGGAGTTCCGTGCAAATTTAAAGCGCATGTTTTATGAATATCAACATTTTAAAATATTTATGTACTTTTGTGTAGGCTTAACAATCCACTTATTCGTGTGTGTACACAACATTTTTATGGTGATTCCTTATGAAAAAAAGAAAAGCGTAAATGCATTTCATAGAATTAGGGGCGGCCGTTTTTTTTTTTTTTTCCTTTTTTTCCACCCTCAGAACTCTTTCCTAAGGACCCAAATATGAAAAGATAAAAGTTGGTGTTCAATAAAGTCGATAGCTTTCATGGTTATACTCACAGGTATTCAAAGGTGCAGACAGATCCTCATTAGTCAGGATGTGCAGACATGAAAACACTTCACACACACACACACACACACACACACACACACACACACACACACACACACACACACACACACACACACACACACACACACACACACACACAGCGAGCGTACGTGCGTGCGTGCGCGTATACCTTAACATGTTAAGCCTCATGATTGAATTCCAGACAGGTAGTGATTATAAATGGGTAAGCTTCAAGATTTCAACACCTTATCGAGTTTAAAGTGTCCATTATGTTCCTTCGTGTGGCGCAGGAAATGGGAGTGACTGGGAGCGAATTGGTGGTGATGAGTCGCCATGTCGCTTTTCGGGAGACAGAGAATGAAAATACAGATAAGAGACTGAATGCAGGCCGAGAACAAGACAAAGGTCGAGGAAGTGCTGTTGTGAAAGTATATTTTCCCTTCGTATGTGTGTTCCCCCCCCCTCTCTCTCTCTCTCTCTCTCTCTCTCTCTCTCTCTCTCTCTCTCTCTCTCTCTCTCTCTCTCTCTCTCTCTCTCTCTCTCTCTCTCTCTCTCTCTCTCTCTCTCTCTCTCTCTCTCTCTCTCTCTCTCTCTC
Source organism: Scylla paramamosain (assembly GCF_035594125.1). Classification (NCBI taxonomy): domain Eukaryota; kingdom Metazoa; phylum Arthropoda; class Malacostraca; order Decapoda; family Portunidae; genus Scylla; species Scylla paramamosain. The sequence continues at coordinate 14,135,712 of NC_087159.1, forward strand.
TCTCTCTTTCGAGTTCGGGGAAGGAACCAACCCTGTCTATCTAACTGTCACTATATCTATCTGGAAATTAATGTACATGCATTTCCTTGTGTTATATTATAATAAACGAGTGGAGTCATATGACATTCCTGCGTGATACATGCGCGATGCTCGCCATGGTTAGCTTTCCAGGCAAAAATATGTACATAGGATTGTGTCCATCGCTTAGGATTTGTCGTTCCTGGAGCCAGAGTGCTTTCACCTCGTCCAGGACAACAGTCCCACTCACACGAGCTGAGAAGTCCAGACGAGGTTTAAGCAGCACTCGGAGATTAGAGTGATGCAGTATCTGGTTCAATCCCTGGAGCTGAGCCCGATCGAACACCGGGGGGCGGCAATGGTATCACACATGGCGAGGTTGGAGTGCCATCGAAGCCGTGCCGTTGTTACTAAAGTTCATGAAAGCCACTAAAGATCTGAGAGGTGCGACTCGACGATGCCTGACATGTGTGGTTGTGGGTTTCTCGTCTCGCCTGAATGTGGTCACGATTGTGATAGCGCCAAATGTATTTCATAATATGAATGGCATCTGTATTGCTTCCTTTACCAGGATTGCCTTGGAAATGGAAATAAATACCTATATAAATATGATAATTACGTGTCAATAATGTGTTAAAGATAGAAATATAGCAAGCATTTTGATTTATTTGTCGTAAACTGACTATCATTTAGTCACATAGTGCCATATGACTGTATTACATTATCTGATAGCATTAGATGATCCAATATGAAGTGTTTGTTATGTCAAGATACCGACTTGTGTTGCAGTAAATTAACTTGCCATTAAGGGTTGAAAACTTGTATGCAGGAACACCACACGCTGTTGTGTGTTTTGACACCATTCTCTGGCACCAGATTTTTTTTTTTTTTTTTTTTGTCATGTATAATTTCTGTAGCGTGTGAGGACATGTTTTCAGCTCTCATTTTATGACAGTATTAGGTTACTACAACACTAATCCTGTTACTTGTTTGACTGGGGAAATGAGGCCCCCAAACAAGATTCAGATTGTGTTACTTTCTCAGTATCAACTTTTCCGGCTTAATTTTAGAGTGATGAACTTATGTTTCGAGCAAATGAGCGGACATGCCTGTGTGGGGAAAACGTTATTGACAATTATCAAGATATTCGTTCGTGGTATATAATTTATTTTGTGCAGTTGTAAAGTGATATAAGGTGTCTGTCTGTGCATACCGACCAAGCAAGGCTCCATTCTGATTAAAGGAAGAAATGTAAGCTGTATTGCCGTTAAAAATGAAGTTAGGAAATTGGATTATATCTTGTCAGTCGTCAGAATATTTCAAAGTAGTTCCTCAGGAGACAGGTGATATCTCTGCCTCAGATTTCTTTGTTGGTGATGGTGGTGGTGGTGGTGGTGGTGGTTCTTATGGCGGTGCAGTGGTGATCACCCGAACAACACGGGCGGAATGGGGCAGCTGAGCACCATTCGCCTCCCAGTGATCGTCAAAGGACACTGAGGGGCGTTCATAACCGCTAAGCCGAGAATTGTTAGCGATTAGCCGCGGGGGTTCAGGTTGCGTGTGGGCGTTCATTTGCTTACTGATGGTCAAGTGCGACATTTCAAACACTTCACGTGAATAGCGAGTGGTCAAAAAATCATAGTAGTGCCTTACGTAGATGAAGCACAGCAGTTTAGCATGAGGTGAGGAGGATGTGTCATCACACTGTCAGAATGTACTTGTGTAGCGTTTTGTTAGAGAGTTTTCCCACCTCACGGCAGTAGAGTCGAAAGCTTCAACTTTATCAGATGCGGAATGTGTGTCGTTCAGGGACTAATGGCCTTCTGGGTATGTGTAATGAGGCGGCCGTTGCCATTGGAGCGACGGGGTTAGAGGCGTAATGTGGGTGTTGTGGTGGGAATGGCAGGGAGGCTGTCGCTGCACCACGGGCGGGAGGGAGGCGGTGGGCGGGAGAGACTAGAGGGAAAGATGGCAGTGTGGGGCTTGAAGCGAGCTAGTGAACGTAAAGGAGAGAATATGGGAAGGAGCTTTTCACTGAGCTACTTAATGTTTCCCAGAAATTACTTTAAGTGGATAAATGTACTCTCTCTCTCTCACACACACACACACACACACACACACACACACACACACACACACACACACACACACAGAGGTTATGCGTAGAATACTCTCTTCTATCTGTTTTCTTGCCCTCGGTCATTGTTCGTGTAAGAATGAATGGTTGAAATCTCGTACGACTTGTTGTCTTACACATGACTCTATGGTAAGGAGGCGTGCTGTGATGTTGCAATAACTTTTGTCTTTATCTACATTACCTTACAAGAGAGAGAGAGAGAGAGAGAGAGAGAGAGAGAGAGAGAGAGAGAGAGAGAGAGAGAGAGAGAGAGAATTCCCTTCCCCTTCCCTTCCCTTCCCTTCCCTTCCATTCCCTTCCCCCCACAGAAAGTGAGACGCCCACTTGTGCCGGAGTCTCCCTCCCTCCGCGACTCTAAAGGCCAGCAAATGAGTCTTGTAAGGCTTGAAATGTAATGTGATAATACCTGTGTTTTGTATTGAATAAGGCGGATTAAAAGGAAATAAGAGGAAATCAGATGATATTGAGACGTATTTTTTTTTCCGTTTTTTTTTTTTGTTGCTCTTCTGGGATGGTGTATATATGTGTGTCTCTATGAGTGATGTATGTATGTATGTATGTATGTATGTATGTTGGCCTTCAGTGGTTCTCCAGTGTGAGCTAAGTGTGCATATCGATCGTAAAAATACATATTGTATTCTTGAATGTGTTATATATGATGAAATTTGAATACATTTATGTATACCTACCTACACTATTGTGTTCTTCACGTGTCCGTAAGCGTTCAAAGAATACATTCAGTTCTACACAACATTACTATTAAACATATGACATTATTATACATGAAACAAATTAAGAATGTGGTCTTAAAAAAAAAAGAAAAAAAAACGTACCCAACAACATAAGGGCAGGTAATATTCTTCCGAGACTAAAACATGATTTTTTTCCCTTTTTCTATTTTAATTTCTCCCGAGCGATGATGAGGTGCCTCCTTCGTTACCGTGGAGTGGCTGCCTCGAGGGCACCACGCACATGTACATACAGTCAGGTCTTTTAATGGCACGGACGGAGATTCTCTTAATGAACTCATAAAGACAATTTAATTTCCGCAGCGACAAAATGGAGGTCAGACGTCCCTGATGACAAAAAAGTGATGATGTGCTGATGTAACACACACACACACACATTCTCTCTCTCTCTCTCTCTCTCTCTCTCTCTCTCTCTCTCTCTCTCTCTCTCTCTCTCTCTCTCTCTCTCTCTCTCTCTCTCTCTCTCTCTTCATAGAAAATATTAGCTTTCTTTACAAATGTAATATCTTTCTACCTCTTTTTTTTCTAGATTCCGTGCTATTCAGTGGTATAGTAAGCAATTTTATACCTAGAAAGCATAGTTACTTTCTTTTTCCATAAAACAAATTGTCTGAAAAGTACGATCAGAAAGATAATTACATTTTTTGTATGGTTTCTTTTTTCAGTATAAGTCAATCCCGTCACGACCGTGACCTGTATCTGGATGATCTCTCGTTTACATGGTGGGTTGCCGAAGATTAATGGAATTGAAGGAAAAGGAATAGGAGGAGGAGGAGGAGTCGAATGTAACACGGACATTAATCGAGTCACGGGGGAAATATTCCTGTAAACACGAGTCACTTGTAAAGCGTGAGGAGGGAAAGGAAGAAGAGAAAAGGAGATTGTCTATTTTAGGTGGAAGCGAACCTCTATGATCGTTGTTTTCAATTTTCTATGAATGGACAGATGCTAAAGACTGAATCCGGTTAGGGTTTTCTGGACAATGGATGAGCCGGTGCGGTTTCTGTTTGCGTGTGTGGTTCTCTTTCTTTTCACTTTCATTTTAACTTTTCATAGCTGCAAATATGGAAACATTATGTATTAAGCACGGTTATATATATCACTGAGGAAATCACTCTTAATACTGAATAATCGCCGGTAAATTTTTTAGAGGATATGATTGCTAGAACACAAACAGCTTGTGTAACACATGTGAGAGAGTGGGGAATGGAAGGAGGAAGGGAAGAAGGGAGGGAATAAAGGGACGTGAATATTGGAGGGAGGGTAGGAAGGGAGATGCAGATTGCGGGAATGGGAAAAGGTAGATAGTGCTGAAACAGTGAGAGAGGAGAAAGGAGAATAAAGGAGCGGAGGGATTGGAGAGGAGGGAAGAGGGAGGTCCCAGGAAGGAAGGACGGCACCTATTCACCTCCTTTGTCCTGGTAAAGAAAGACCTTATGGCCACGAGAGGGACTGTTCACCTCAATTACCGAAGAAAGAACGAGCAACGAAATGAACAAATGAAGCCACTTATCAGGAAATGAATTCAGAGAAGGAAGTAATAAAAACAAGAAAAACTCACGTTGTCACAAAGGAATATTATTGAAAAGACGACACTGCTTTTATAAGTACTGGCACTTCTTCTTAATGCCTCGGGGAAAAAAAGCAAACGACGAATATTATTTAACATCACACAGACGAGGAAGGAAGGACTCAGTGACGGAGGGATTAAAAGAAGGCAGGGAAGCGGAACCGTATCTTGCGTTTCAACACTGGAGTGTAGAGAAGCCCTTAGAGGAGACGGGACAAAGAGTCAGCCGTGTGTGACTCCTGGATCGCTCCCAATCCCCGCCATTCACGTCCGTACCAATGTGTGAAGGAACATCAAACGGCCTGCAGACTCAGCACCGACACCAAAACAAGGAGTCCTTGATTACTACCTTCACTCCTCCTCCCTCCCTCCTCCTTTTCCCTTCACTCATGCTCCTTCCCTCCTCCTCTTCCTCTTCCTCTTCCTCCTCCTTTTCCTCCTCCTCCTCCTCCTCCTCCTCCTCCTCCTCCTCCTTCTTCTTCTTTTTCTTCTTTTTCTTCTTCTTTTCCTCCTCCTCCTCTTTCTTTTTTTCTTCTCTTCTTCTTCTTCTTCTCCTCCTCCTCCTCCTCCTCTTCTTCTTCTTCCTCCTCCTCCTCCTCCTCCTCCTCCTCCTCCTCCTCCTCCTCCTCCTCCTCCTCCTCCTCCTCTTCCTCCTCCTCCTCCTCCTCCTCCTCCTCCTCCTCCTCCTCCTCCTCCTCCTCCTCCTCCTCCTCCTCCTCCTCCTCCTCCTTTCTCCTTTGTACCTCCATCCCTACCGACAGCCGCACCCCTTCTGCTCTCACTCACTGTTCAATCCACTTTTCCCTAACAACATCCCCTTCACCTCTATTTCCAAACACACACACACACACACACACACACACACACACACACACACACACACACACACACACACACACACACACACACACACACACACACAGTCCATCCTTACTCTCCTCTGCAGGGCATATACCTACCTTTCCACCTGGGACTTTTCCACCGCGAGCAGAATCCAGTATTAGATAAGGAGAAAGTATTGGGGACGAGTGTCTGGCTGGAAATGGAGAGGCAGAAGCCCAAGGTCGTAGTGTACGTTCAGTGTATGGCATGTGGGCCGCTGATTGGCGGTAAAGGCAAGGGAGACTCAGGACTGATGATGATAGAGTTTGAGTGTATTGCTGCTGTGTGTGAAAGGAAAACCATGTTGAAAAAAAAAAAGAAAAAATGTTGTGGTAGGTTTTACTTCATTTTTTTTTCGTGTGTGCGTGCATTTGTTACACATTTCCATATATTTTTTTTAAAGGATTGGTGAAGATGACACGAAAACACACACACACACACACACACACACACACACACACACACACACACACACACACACACACACACACACACACACACACACACACTTACTTTAAGATCACACTGCCCATTACCACCACCACCAACACCACCACTAGCCTCACTATCGTCATACACCGCTATCATTGTCTCTATCACCAGTAACAAGCCACGCTCCCTAAAAATCAATGTCTAGCTAAGGAGATCGAACGGCAAATTTAAGAGAATGACTTCACAACAACAAAACTGAACCAGCAACAGAAGTGAAGATCTGAGGCTTGTGAAACGCTTGGGTTAAACAGTAATATTCCTGCAGCGTCATTTCAGCACCAATTATCACCAGGTCAGCGATCGTCTTAATCCAGTGTTACGCCACCAGCCACACCCTCTGAGTCAAGGTAATACAAAGGGCTTATCCCAAAGGTAGTGGAGGTGGTATAGGTAATTAGGTAGCCAATGTGCAGCGTCAGAGGTGTTCAAAGCCGCATTGTAAGGCTCTGGGACCCTGGCAGGTCAAAGGGCTTCCTCACGCCCCTCATCATTCACTCCATCAGTCCCAGAAATCAAATTACCACCACTCCGGTAATTTTCACCTGTACTTAGCTATAGAAAATGAAGCAAGACTGATCCGGAGCACATTTTACACCTAAATAAAAGTAATTAGGAGTAGAAAACACTTAAGGATTTTACTATTGCAATTATCAAGCAGGTTATTAAGCAAATCTTTTATTCCTTGCAATTAGAACCTGAGAGACTACATCATACTTATATAGGTATATTTTCTGTTGCCTTTTCCTTACTATGCTAAGTGCTCCCGGGAGTAGAATATTCAATAATGTGGGCCGATAAGTATGCTTCACAAATACAAATATTTTTTCTTACACAGTCACGCGGGGTGGGAATGGAACCCACGTGCCCGAAAGTAGTCACGTGCTGTGTGTGTGTGTGTGTGTGTGTGTGTGTGTGTGTGTGTGTATTCGAGCGTGCGTGCGGGCTGTGGGTATATGTGTATGCCATATAAATAAGATTTCGATGAGAAACACAAAGTTTGGTCGACAACTCTTTTTTTTTTTTATTCAATGTCATTTTTTTGTTTGTATATCTTTTAGGAAACGCTTCTTGGCGTAGTCCCAGGCCGTCCCTCCTCCCTCACTCACAGGTCTGCCGTGCGTAATGACCTCTTTGTATAGTTCTTCAGAAAACAGCTTCATGTAATCAACCTGTTTGTTTTACCCAGAGCAAACAGGTCGAGGACGAGAGGGGGCAGGATGAGGATCGGGAGGGGCGAGAGGAAATGGGGAGGTAGGGGAGAGGAACATTTGACTTTCACGGATATCGGTAGTTCCGCTGACGTGAATATTTCATGGCATCACTAACCATTTCCGTGTTTCTTAACCAACTGGGAATCCAATAGAATATTCACTGTAAAGTAATCAATATCACTTCCCAATGACCTTGGTGCTGCGTAACTCAAGGTAAAGGACAAGTGTAGAAGGTCTCGCTGGTAAAAGGGCAGGAGGCGACGGTGAAATATCTCCCCGGCAGTGTATTGAAACGTGGACTGTGACAGCTGTTATGAGGCGTTATGAAAAGTGGCTGACAAAGTGTGTTTTTTTACTCTTTTTTGCTTGTTTCCCTTTTACCACCACGCGTATCTTTCAGCCATGTAGAGACAGGTGTGATCATTTATCTGCCATTCCACATGAAAGACCTTTTACAAGTGACCAGGGAAATGGGCAAAGAATTCACTGGGTGGGTGTTCATCGGGAGGGGAGGCAAGACACCAACCTTAAGGGTGAGAACAGACTGAAAGTGTTTTTTGAAAGTTCCTTACATGACAGTGATGTTGAAGGTTGCAGTCGGTGGTGGGAGAGGTGGAAGTTTGGTGTTTGGAGATGTGAATTTGTTGTGTTCGTGGTGCTGGCGGTGTGGATTGTGGTGGTTGTGGTGGTGGAAGTTATTTGTTGTGTTACTGGTGGTGCTGGAGTGCATTGTGGTGGTTGTGGTGATTTTGGTGGCGAAGGTTATTTGTTGAGGTTGTTGTGGAGGTGATCATTTGTTGTGGTTGTTGTAGTGGTAGAGGTTATTGCTGTGGTGGTTCTGGTGGTGGAAGTTATTTGTTGTGATGGTTGTTGTGGTGGAGGTTATTTGTTGTGGTGGTTGTGGTGGTGGAGGTTATTTGTTGTTGTTGTGATGGTGGAGGTTCTTTGTTGTTAGTGGTGTGGGTAGAGTGGATTGTGGTGGTTTTGGTGGTTGTAGTGGTGATAGAGGTCATTGCCTTCTTTGCACCTGAATCTCCACAATATCATGAACATGCAAAACAGTAAATACAATTTCGTTACAAAAACTGTACAAAAATACATTAGCAACAAAACGTGATAAAAAAAAAAGTTTCAAATAGATAATTGTCCGTTGAAAAGAAAAACATCAACTCAGAACTAAACAGACACAGTGAAAACACCACTACAGATTGCAACGTCGACAACAGCACCAGCAGCAGCAGCAGCAGCAACAGTAACAACAACAACAACAGCAACAATAACAACAACAACAACAACAACAACAACAACAACAACGTGATCCATAAAACACACTCACCTGAAAAAACAACAAGGATGACAAAAAATAAACAAAGTGATCAATCAAAATACAAACAATAACATCTTAAAGCTGACATACACACACACACACACACACACACACACACACACACACACACACACACACACACACACACACACACACACACACACCCTCGTGACGCACTTCATTAGGCACCACCTTATCATTACTACTAAACGTGTATAGCGGCACCTAAGTGGACCCTTACATTCCTACACCCTCTCGTTAACATGGCAATAAATCCCCCTAGTGTGCCTCTGTGTCTTGTTCTCTCATAAACTCCACGAGACACCGCTCTTGAGATACGTAATAATACGCATTTAAGTGTACACACGTGTCCATTTCTCTCTCTCTCTCTCTCTCTCTCTCTCTCTCTCTCTCTCTCTCTCTCTCTCTCTCTCTCTCTCTCTCTCTCTCTCTCTCTCTCTCTCTCTCTCTCTGCTAGCTTAGTGCAAACGACTGCTTTCTGCTCTACGCATCTCCTTCAGACCTATCATTCCCTCTCCCCTAGTTTCCTATCGCTCACATTCCCTCCGGCTATACCATGTGTTCCTCTTCCTCTACGTATAATCCTCCTCTCTCCCTCCTTCCTGCACTGTACAACTTCACGCCAGTCTCCAGTCCTTCCGTTCATCCTCACCATTCTCTAAACTTGCAACACCAAAGATGTAACCGAGTGACCGTGTCTTTGTGGCCAGCCTGACAATGGCCCTCTTTGTCTCTCTTTCTCTTACTTCCTGTGTACTGTCCGTGGCGATTTATCTTCTTTGAGCGAAAACGTGTGCCCATTTCCGCCACTCTCTCTCTCTCTCTCTCTCTCTCTCTCTCTCTCTCTCTCTCTCTCTCTCTCTCTCTCTCTCTCTCTCTCTCTGATTATTATTTGTATGTAGGCAAGCTTTTAATGTTTTCTCTTCTAGATTAATTTAATTAACATAAAATGTAAAGAAAACCTCGTGCAGAAAGAAACTTAGTACTGCATATTATATCTGCGAAAAACACATGACGGAAAGGAAAACAAGAATTAGGAATATAATAATGTACCTGTTAACGGAAGGATGTTGAGGAGGAATACGAAATGCTCCCTCACGCTACAGAACGCCCTGGCAGCCCAGGCAGGATTAGGAACGAAACAAAGCATAGCGAAGCGGATAAACAGGGAGGAGGAGAAATACACAGGTGACAATAGAGCACAGTGAAGCACATACACAGGTAGGAGGCGGAAATCCTAGAGTTTTGTAATCAAGGCGAGGTGTGATTATTCCAGCACAGTATGCATCTTATTTAACAAGAACACTGGGTACGCGTTCACCTCTCACAGCGTTCATCGGTATGCTGTTGTTCATGCACTGGTTTTTCGCCTGTTGTTTACGTCTTATTTATGCATGGTGATATTTACTTTCTTCACTAAATTACATAACATGAATAAGAGTGAAAATAGGTTAATTAATATAGGATAAAAGATCAGAAATAAAAGTCTAAGAAAAATATATAAAGAAAGTGTTTATGTGAATCACTTAATATTACGTGTTTTAAGTTCTACATCTTCGTCTTTTTCTCTTTCTGTCTCTCTCGCATGTTGTAGTAATTTGTATAAAACTGTGATTTATGCAGATTACATTTGTTTTTCTTTTTTTCCTGTGTGTTTTGTGTTTACTTTATATTCTTTTTTTTTATCTTAAGTGTTCTTTGCTTTGTTTCCGGATTCGTTATAAAATTATGGTTATTGTATAGAATTAAGATTGGAGGCAGATACTCTCTCTCTCTCTCTCTCTCTCTCTCTCTCTCTCTCTCTCTCTCTCTCTCTCTCTCTCTCTCTCTCTCTCTCTCTCTCTCTCTCTCTCTCTTTTCCTTCCCACCGAAAGCTTTAGTTTTTCCACGTCATTTCATTTCTCACTCATCATTTCCTTTTTCTTTCCTTTCGACATCTAGCATTTTCACCTGCTTTCATCTCATCATTTAGTCACAGGTGTGTTTTTAATTGTAATTTATTTCTGATTATCCCACGTGTCCACTTTTTTTCATGTCTAATATTTATCATTGCCGTTGCCGTCATTATTGCTGAAGTTGTTCTGTTTTGTCTTTTTTTTTTTTTTTTTTTTTTTAGCTACTGAACTGCAAAGATTCTGCAGTGTGTTGTCATGCGTTTAAGAAGGCGTGCGTAGTGGTGCAGTAACAGGGTGAAGCTCAAGGCCTCATGTGAAGGTGGGTGTTCCTCTTTATACGTGTCAGAGGGTTCGAGACTCCCTCATTTCCCTGCACTGTATAGCGTTAATCACTTATCATTGCTGAGAGAGAGAGAGAGAGAGAGAGAGAGAGAGAGAGAGAGAGAGAGAGAGAGAGAGAGAGAGAGAGAGAGAGAGAGAGAGAGAGAGAGAGAGAGAGAGCTGTAATGTTCAGTTTATATATCTGTGGCAGTGGTGTAATGTTCAGTTTATATAACTATGGCAAAATTATTATTGTACGTACCTACGAGTATGTGTGCAGTTAACGGACCCAGGAGGTATGTGGCACGCACGTATCAAAATTAAATATTAGTGTATATATGTGTGTGTGTGTGTGTGTGTGTGTGTGTGTGTGTGTGTGTGTGTGTGTCTGTGTCAGAGTATGAGTATGTGTGTGTCATTATTATTCGTATTTTTGGCATGTATATGTAGGCAGCGGAAGGCAGATCCCGTCGCCTAGCCAGCTCGCGTCGCTAGATCGACCTGACTAAGCTGATGGAATTATTAAAGTTGAGCAAGACCTACAAACCGCCGTTGACGTATATTTATTTCCTCCAAGTTTGAAAAAAAAAAATGAAAACCTTGGTGGAGGCGTGTGTGGCGAGGTCATAAAAGCGCTGCAGCAACGTACAGTTCCCGCCGCCAACACTTTGTCCATCACTGTGCTCGGTAATAAATTTCTCTTTTGCAAATATTCTTTTTCAAATTCTCGCACATCGCTCATGTTGTTTCAATATTTTCACTCTATTTGCCGTGACGGAGTGCAAATCATTCTACAGATTACCTGAACATATGACTTGCACACAATTAATTATCAAAACCTGTTTCTCGTGTCATAATGCTTATTGAATATTCGTTAAGTACCGCTTTACTCATCTCTAAGCAGCTTGGCTGGAACGGGGCGAGGCGAGCGTGATTAATTCCATCTTATTTGTCGGGCACGTGTATTCTTGGAAACAGTGAGGGAAAGAAAAATTGGACGCGAGGTAATACTGAGATGAGAGAGCAAAAAAGTGGAAACGAGATAACACAACTTTCATTTTCATCATGGACGCAATGACACCAACGTAGAACACCGCGTCTAGCTGATCATCTATTTTGCTGGAAGGAAACATCTCAGAACTTCCACCACCACCACCATCACCACCCTCACCACCCTCACCATCGTCACCATCACCATGATCACTAGCAGCGGGTAGAGGAGACGCCAGCCGTGCACAGCTCACTATTCCCCTGAGCAGCCGAGCGCCATTGCACGGTAATTATATCCGGGCAGAGAGGACGAGAGGGGAGTGGAATGGGAGTGATGCAGGGGAGAGGGAAAATGAGGTGGAAAAGGGGAACATGAGAGAGAGAGAGAGAGAGAGAGAGAGAGAGAGAGAGAGAGAGAGAGAGAGAGAGAGAGAGAGAGAGAGAATAAAAAAAAAGTCAAGTGCAGCAGGAAATGTGAAATAAGAGGAAGCCGGAGGAAACAACGGAAAGCAAAATGACGAGGAGGAAATAATAATAATAATAATAATAATAATAATAATAATAATAATAATAATAAAGAAAGAGATACAGAATACGACACAAAATTCTATAACAAAACAAACATAAGAAAATATACCCGTACAACAACCATGAAAAAAAAAGGGTAACGAGATGAAGACACCTACCAATATTACTAAAAACAACAACAACAACAACAACAACCACAAACCTACAGAAAAATAGAATCGAAAAGGTGAACATGGGAGAAAGAAAACACGATGCAGAAAAAAAGAGGGAAGGGGAAAAGGGAAACAAGGTGGGGAGTGGGAAAATATCCAATTGCTGGACGCAGTATAGGGAAGTAAAAACTGTGATTTCGGAGCGAATAGGGAGCAAGGGAGGAGGTGATAAAGGACACACATCGCTGGGTTCCCGCGGTGTTGTGGGGATACAGCGTCTCTCCGCCCCTCGACGCCCCATCAGCTCCAACAAAGGGGGAGAATCGGCCCTCCTAACTCCGTATCCGATAGCCAAAAGCCTTCGTAATCGGATACAGTGCCATGAAAATTCGGATAAAGCGTAGATGAGAGAGAGAGAGAGAGAGAGAGAGAGAGAGAGAGAGAGAGAGGAGAGAGAGAGAGAGAGAGAGAGAGAGTTTATGTGAAGTTCATGTGAAGTTTATGTGAAGAGGTCACAGAACAAAAAAGAAACCGTAAAGACTCCAGTAACACATGTTGTTGTATTATGCATGGCGGAAAACACACACACACACACACACACACACACACACACACACACACACACACACACACACACACACACACACGAGCGTGCGCAAACGCGCCCCATGCACGAACATAGAGCAGCCAATTTGAAAAAATACTCATCCATAGATCATCCATCTCATGTTTGCATTTAGTTTTTGATGCTTTCACTACAAAATGAAGGATTCTGAAGTAGGTATGCAGTTGTATAATGTACAGTATTCTCGTCACTAAATATTAAGTGGCCATCACTGTAGAGCACAACACTTACGGCCGGCTGCATTGTCTGGCCCACCCACGGGGGTCCCTTCGTACGGGAGAGAATAAGGATAGTGTCGATGTAGTTGTTGGCAAGTTCCAGGTGACGTAAGTTAGGCATGGGAATATCCGTGTTGAGCTCAGACGTAATAAGTTAGCGGTGTTTGGTGTTAGGAGTGGCAAGCCCCCGTCCCTGCTGCACTAAAGCCTACACGTGTTTGCTGTTTAATTTCATGTAATGAATTCCAGAATTGTGGAGTGTGCGTGGGATTCGCTGGAAAACGAACTCGTTTTGAAATTCCGTCGGCGAACAGTACACTGGCTTTGGAGGTTTGGCTACATAATTAGTATAACCCTCTACGAGCCAGCACTAATTCTGCCTCTGGTAAATTAACGTGTGTATATTGTACGCTCCTTTATATCGTTTGATTCTAAGTCAATTTGAGTGTGTCCTGTAGTAATGCTCTCCATGTAACGCGAGTCACGAGTTAATTAGGTACAGCAGTCGGCAGTGACCTGGATAATCGTGGATGAAAGTCTTAATAAAAGAGTTTTTTTTTTTTATTGTATATGAAATACTATCGAAAAAAAAAAATACAAATCAGTAATCTCATGTTTTATTGCGTAATTACCTTCTCAACTAATGTAAGATGAGAAGACCTAATTGAGTTATATTTCTTACAAAGGCGAAAGATAATGAAAAGCGCGCCAGATTAGAGCATTCCCTATCGTTCACTTACACCATCTCAGAAGCCTACTATCTAATAATATCTTCCCTATTTGTAGTAATCTAATTATCTCTCATTCCTGGCCTCCTCCTTCAGCTCAGCATTAGTCAGTCATTAAGACACCGTTAGCACACTTTTATTTTTCCTTTCATTCTCGCGCTCTCCCTCCTCTCACCATCTGCTGCTACTTGCTGTTCGCTGACGACTCCTTCCTCTCACTCTCATTCTGCACTCAGGCCTTCTCACTTTCCTCGTCCTCCTCACTCCACCCTCTTCTCTTCACCCCCTCATGACCTGCTTCCCTCACTCGAACCTCTTCTTCTCACCCTCTCACGATCTCTTACCCTTACCTTCTTACCTGCTTTCCCTCCCCTCCCATTCACTCTCCCCTCACCGTGCCCCGCCTTGCTCATTCGGAAGAAAATACCTTGTTATCTCCCTCGACGACACATTACACAGAGTTCTTCCCCCTCTTTTGGACTGAGAGAGAGAGAGAGAAGGAAAAGAAAGAAAAGCCCTCAGTCCAATTTAGCCCATTTTCCCTTTTAGCTCCAACTCATAAAGGGAAGTCCTAAATGGGTGGGGACAATTACATGTCGCAGCGCCTCCCTAGATCAGCTCCTCCCTACACCGCCATCTTTCCTTCCTCTCCTCCTCCTTCATCTGTTTCTCCTCCTCTTCCTCATCCTCCTCCTCCTCCTCCTCCTCCTCCTCCTCCCATCATTTTTTTACTTTTTCTCTTCACCTTCCTTCTTTTCTTCCTATTAATGTTATTGTTTTCCATTCTTCGTACTTAATTTCACCAACACTACAACTACCACCACTACCTCCTCCTCCTCCTCCTCCTCCTCCTCCTCCTCCTCCTCCTCCTCCTCCTCCTGTTACTGGTACATGATATCCTCTTCTCGTACTTCTCTTAATTTTTTGGTTCCTGTGTCTTAAGTTGTCTCATCTCGTTTTTCCTTTCTCTCTCTCTCTCTCTCTCTCTCTCTCTCTCTCTCTCTCTCTCTCTCTCTCTCTCTCTCTCTCTCTCTCTCTCTCTCTCTCTCTCTCTCTCTCTCTCTCTCTCTCTCTCTCTCTCAACCTGCACTTCATTTTTCTCCCTTCCTTCACTACATGTCCCTCACAACTCCCTTTCCTCGACGACGCATCAAGAACCTTCTCCTTCTCTCTCACTCTCTCTCCTTTTGCTACCCCCCCACGTCCTCTATCTCTCCCTCCCTTCCTTCCTTCCTTCCTCTCCTCTCCTTCCCTCCCTTCATTTTTCTTCCAGTTCCACCTCTCTTTTGTCCCTGTCTTCTTCCAAATTGCGCTTTGCTTTTATATATATTTTCCAAGTCCAAGCTTTCGCCTCACTCCCTTCGCTATCTTCGTCCGTAAGGTTTGGACTCCCGCACAGAGGCTCGACCTGACTATCCGTCTACCTGGAAGCTCTCGATCTATATCCTTTTCCCTCCGTTGCTTCCTTTCTTAACTTCTGGTGCTCGTTGTTGTTGTATGCTATAGTTTCTCTTAATCCCAATAACTGCCTGGTTCACAAAGCTGCTTGATTTGTTTTTTTGTGTATGTGTCTTGACTTAGATTTTTTTTTTCACCTACTAACTGTTTTTTTTTCTTACTCTTGCGACTTATTTTGTTTTGTTCGTATCCATTCCGTTGACTGTTTGCTCAGCTGATTCAATTTCTTTCCTCAACCTCTTGAAGTTAATTTGATTCACTGAGATTAATTTGTTTCGCGAGTTTTATTACTTATCTCCCCTCCCCCTTTAAAAAATGTGCTTCCTTATGTCATCATCTCGACGGCTCTTTCGATTACTTGATGTCAACTTGTTTGCCTTGAAGACATCTCTCTCTCTCTCTCTCTCTCTCTCTCTCTCTCCTCTCTCTCTCCTCTGTCTTTTCCGTATGTTTTTATTTAATTTTTTTTTCTTGTGTCTTCTCCGCCGTCTCCGAGGACCGGTCTGCCAAAGCTCTCCCCGCCAGCCTACCATTGAAGATCCTCCATTATTTTTTCCTTCTCGCTCTTGTCTTTCATCTTCCTTACAAAATTTCGTTTTCGAGACTTTCTTTTTCATTTTTCATTCAAGATTTGCATTAACATGATTCTTACATTAAGTATAAAATAGAAGTAGTTTTACTAAAGCTTGCCTTTTTCTGTAAAGTTGAGCTTTTTTGGTGGGGTTCGGCGTATTTTTACATTGAATATGAAGCTTCATTACGCTGTTTTGTTGAAATTGTTTCTTATTAGGGGAAAGGGATTTTATGTTTGGCTTGGTTTTGTTTGCCTCAGTTATTCCCATGAAAAACGTAGTCCATCCTAACATTAAATTATTATGAATGTGTACATCTCGCTGATCCAATGCCATTGCGTTGTGGTGCTTCTTTTTGTTCATTTGTTTTTCGCTGCTATTTTTTTATTTTTTTTTTTGCTCCCTGTGCATTTCTTATATTCTTTTGTTTTTTGTTTTTGTTGTTCTTATGATTGTCACTGTCATTATTATTATTACTGTTATCATTATTATTTTTTTATTATTATTATACTGCTGCTCCTGTTGTGATTCGTTTTTGTTGTTGCCGTTGTTGTTGTTGTTGTTGTTGTTGTTGTTGTTGTTGTTGTTGTTGTTGTTGTTGTTGTTGTTGTTGTTGTTGCTGTTACTGCTGCTGCTGCTGGTGGTGTTGTTATTATCATTACTGTCGTTATTGTTATTATGTAGTTCCCATATTTCCAGCAGACCATAAACATCACCGGCAACTTGCGCGACATATATTATGCATTCTGTGTATTAAATAATTTCGCGCGTGCATGCGCGCACGCGCATGCACGAACACACACACACACACACACACACACACACACACACACACACACACACACACACACACACACACACACACACACACACACACACACACACACACACACAAAGTATTTCGTTATGTCTCAGATGTAGCGGCTACAACTCTCACAACCACGACACACCTAACAGCAACAATCATGCTCACAATATTAATCTCACGGTCTCTGCGAAGTGTGCGAATGGCACCGAAATAACTGGAAAGTCTGTGGTAAAATCAACAACTTACGCTTCATCTGGTCGCGAATAATGCTTTTTAATCGTAAATCAAAATGGAAGGATGAGGACAGCAGCTTTCCGTCATAATATTGCATGTCACTGGGATAACACCAAATTTGAGACTGAAATTTTATCGCCAATGGACGATGAATGTGTTATGAAAAATGGATGATATATTCCGCCTTAATCGTCTCTGCAGAATCATATACGAGTATATTAGGTAGAAGAATAGGTGAATATAAATGTAATATATGAAATATTCCTATTACATATTGTTGATTTTTTTTTATTTATTTTGTCAACTCGTACTAATACAGAGTAAATGTAATCATCTCATTTTAAAATTAAATCACGTAGAATATGTGATGCACAATTTCACTTGTTGAAGCAATGAATTCCTGTTTGTAGAAATCTCGATGTCGCGTGTTTGAGGAAACTGTCACTCCTGCTTTCCCTGTGCATCTAATTACTCACATCAGAAATAAGCAGGTGTTTGCACTTGTCGCAACCTTCCTTGCTCCTCGCATCAGTGATCGCATCCAGAATAGGGATTGTAAAATTATATCACTGATTTCATGGCAGAAAGTGGGTGTGCCGTGCTACCAGTGACGGGAATGAGGTTAAGCTTATCAAGTGGTCTGATCTTTTCATTTGTCAGTTACACACGCTAGGCTCACAGAATACCACGTTATTTGCTCCATCCGTGGGTAAGTACGCGCGTGTGCACTGCTTCCTCAATATGATTAATTCCATTTGTGAGCGTGTCGATAACGAAGATGAGGTGCGTCAGTGATGAGGATGAAACACTGATACAGGAACAGAATGTGAGTGACAGCGAGGAAGAAAATTACATCCATGCTCCAGTGAGAGTCCCTCGTCTTGTGCCTTTTGCTCCCCGCCCATTACATTAACGAATATTCCGCGATCGGCTACAAGAAAATTGGTGACAGACTTGAATATGATTCTTTTTAATCTTACTTTAGGTCACGAAAAAAATTGTTTTTTGCGGAGGACACAATGTTGCCCAGCGTCTCTCTCTCTCTCTCTCTCTCTCTCTCTCTCTCTCTCTCTCTCTCTCTCTCTCTCTCTCTCTCTCTCTCTCTCTCTCTCTCTCTCTCTCTCTCTCTCTCTCTCTCAAAAGCCAATGCCATCAACATGATCATGATCTTAATTTTCACCTTATGAGTTCATATGAAAGTAAAGATATGTATATATTTGTATACTCTTCCGCATTTTTTCTTGTTCACAATAATATTAATATATATATATATATATATATATATATATATATATATTAATAATATTAATATATATATATATATATATATATATATATATATATATATATATATATATATATATATATATATATAGAGAGAGAGAGAGAGAGAGAGAGAGAGAGAGAGAGAGAGAGAGAGAGAGAGAGAGAGAGAGAGAGAGAGAGAGAGAGAGAGAGAGAGAGAGAGAGAGAGATATTCTCAATACCAACAACTATTGTTTCCCAGACCGGATAACGAACTGAGGAACCTAATGAACAGTCTTGGCTTCTTCGCTTCCCCTCCTTCTTGCAGCCATTACCACCACCACCACCATCGCTACCACTACCACTACCGCCACCACCACCACCAGAATGCCATTATTATTGATTTAATGCAGGAAGGCCTGAGTCTCATCCACTGGGTCATCGTTATAGTCGTTTTAGTGAATGTGTGTCTGCTGTTACGCGGTTGCCCAATATACAGTAAATCCCAGATAGACGCAAGGCAAAGGGTACAGGTTCATTTCTGGATGTCTTGCCATTTACACTGACGCTTCGTGAAAGAGGAAGTGGGACCGTAAGTGACTCTTTTTTTAATGTTTACCTGGCTTCCTTGACAGGCGTGTTTGATTGATGACACGCTGTCTTTTGATTGCGTGTTCTGGCAGTCTCGTAGTGCATATCAAACAGTTCCTGTCCGCACCTAGACAGAGGTGCGAATATCGCGCCTATGTAATGATAAGTATTGTTGAATACTTTACTCTAATTAAGTTCATTAACCTGAATCTGTCATCACTTCTGCTTTCTATGCTTTGTAACTGAACATAAGAACATAAGAGCATAAAAAATAAGGGAAGCTGCAAGAAGCCAACAGGCTTACACGTGACAGGCCCTGTATGAAATATACCTACCTGTTTCCACTTATCATGCCCATCAATAAATCCGTCTAATCTTCTCTTAAAGCTCCCTAATGTCTTAGCACTAACAACTTGATTACTGAGTCCGTTCCATTCATCTACCACTCTATTTGAGAACCAATTTCTTCCCATCTCTTTCTTAAACCTAAGTTTTTTTTCAAGTTTGAACCGGTTATTTCTTGTTTTGTCCTGGTTGCTGATCCTAAGAATTTTGCTTACATTCCCCTTGTCATAACCCTTAAACCACTTAAAGACTTCTATCAGATTCCCTCTTAACCTAAGTCTCTCTAAAGAGTGTAAATTTAACAGCTCCAGTCTCGCCTGGTAAGGAATACTCCTCATCCCCCTGTATTCTTTAAGTCATTCTCCTTTGTACTGATTCTAATAGACCTATATCCTTCCAGTAATGCGGGGACCAGAACTGCACAGCGTAGTCTATATGAGGTCTGACCAGCACCAAATATAATTTTAATATTGCTTAGGGCCTTCTACTTTTAACACTCGTAGAAATTAATCTTAGTACCCTATTTGCCCTGTTTCTGGGCTCTATGCATTGTTTTCTTAGACGTAGTTCAGAGCTAACTATAACTCCTAAATCTTTTTCGTACCCTGCACCTGCTAGAGTTTCGTTGTCTTTTGTGTATCTACTGTGTGGGTTTTCTCTACCTATGCTAAGTACTTTGCATTTGTTCATATTAAACTGTATTTGCCATCTATCCGTCCATTCGTTCATCCTATCTAAATCTGCCTGCAAGGCGATGGCATCCGATTCTGACCTAATTAATCTACCTATCTTTGTGTCATCCGCAAATTTACTAACATCACTACTAATTCTACTATCCAAGTCATTGATATATATATATATATATATATATATATATATATATATATATATATATATATATATATATATATATATATATATATATATATATATATATATTGAAAACAACAATGGCCCTAATAGTGATCCCTACTTATTACATGACCCCACTCGGATTTAGAGCCGTTTATTACAACTCTCTGTCGCCTGTCGCTTAGCCATGACCTTAGCCTAACATCTTCCCATCTATTCCCTAACCTTTCTCAGGAGCATTTGATGGGGTACCTTGCCAAACGCTTTACTAAAGTCCAGATATAGGATGTCATAACTATGACCATTATCTACTGCCTCGTGCACTTTACACTGTAAAAACTTAACAAGTTCGTCAGGCAAGACTTCCCCTTCGTGAAGCCATGCTGTGACTGATTTAACAAGTTATGTTTGTCTAAATGCTCTTTAATGTTCCTCTCTATTATTAACTCTAATATTTTACCTACAACTGAAGTTAAGCTGACAGGTCTATAATTAGACGCTAAAGTTTTATCTCCTTTCTTAAAGATGGGTACTACATTAGCCTGCCTCCACATTACTGGTACCTCACCTGACTCAAGTGATTTCCTAAAGACAGAAACTAACGGCTCACTAATAACCTTAAGTACTCTGGGATGTATTTCATCTGGTCCTGGTGTCTTGAACTTTTTAGCCTATCTCCTGTTCTACTATCTCCTTAGTTATTTACGGTAATATCTGTCAGCTTCTCATTCTCATCTGCTCTAAACATCTGTTCACTATTCGGCATATCCTGCATATTTTCCTGGGTGAAGACAGTTAAAAATACTCATTCAGAATTTTACTAATCTCCTCCCCAGAACTAACCATTTCCCTATCTGCTGCCTTTAATGGACCTATATACGTTCCTTATTCTTAGTCCCATATACCTGATAAAATCCCTTGGGGTCCGTCTTCGCCTGGTTGGCTACTTTTAATTCATAATTGCTTTTAGTTTTCCTCGTTAACCTCCTGACTGTTCTAACTAATTCAATATATTGTGGCCTTAGAATATCTTCACCTGCCTTTAATCTCTTACATATACTTCTCTTCCGCCATATATAGTGTTTTAACCTAACAGTCATCTATTTAGGGTATTTTTTTCTGTGCTCTTATTGCTCTATACGGCATACGACTATTAAGTAATAAATATTAGTTTAGATAGTTTGGTGATTACATTAATTCGCTTTCATTACGTCGAGACTGTGTTTTAGTATCCAGAATGCGCGGTGCGAGGTGCTTCACAAACAAAATCTTCCAGTAATTATTTTGATAAACCCACAGTTTTCTTCTTTTTTTTTTTCATCAGCATGGATCTCTTGCACATTTTATTTGCATGTACTACATCAGCTTTCTTCTGTAGTTCTTGTGTGAGTCAAGTCACTGTACGTAACCTGTCACTTGAATCGGCAATCGCTAGCCAGTTATCAGCCACTGGTCGTCTTTTCTTTGACTTAGCAGATGCATTTCACCGTCACTGAGGTCATTCTCCCACGAGTGAACATTATCACCGTCATGCGTATTCCTTCGTTACTGTCGCCACCTTCCTCCCCGTCACTGTCACTGCTCTCAGGCAGTCTTCGGGGCGCATGTACAGACACATAAAAACCGCACAGCCAATCAACACATCCATTTTTCATTTGTCACATTAACCACTTACGTACGTATAGTCAGGGTCACAAGTCGAATAACTTCGCTCATTCCTTTCAGTTTTACCTCAATCTCAATAAATATGATATATGAAGAACCGATCAATTTTCAAGTTTTGCAAGAAAATTGTCAGCAAAGCGGTTGGAAAACGCAAAACAGAGTGGAACAGTTATTTTATACATTTCTGACCACGACTATACCGCCTCGTCCTGCAGCCACGTTCCCAACGTTGTAAGTGATTATTACCTAACAGCCCACCTCCTGCTTGCTACATCGGGCATGCATCCCGATAAATTTCTGACTACTAACTGCCACCACTGACCGTAAAGTAGCGATATTATGTACACTATCGTACGAGATAGAAGCTGCGGATCACTGTTATCTCGCCATGTACAGTATTCGTTCATGCATCTGTTAGTTACTTGTGTTAATAAATAGGTAATAGAAACTCCATTCTCTGTTCATTGTTCGCTTTTTCCTTTGATTTTCTTTGATGTTATTTTTAATCTTTTATTTCAATGAAAAAAGTAATTAAGCTGAAGTTTTGTATTCATTATTATTCTCATCCACTAAAACGCCGCGCCGTGTGTGTACAATCTCTCCTCATTGAGCTGTACTTCCGGTAATTTAATGTTCCTGCAGTTGTGTTACAAAATTTCTGCTCCATGAATTTTTACGAGCCAGTTCGTATTACTAGGCTTTGGGCAATTCCAGCAACGTAACGGGAGTCGCATAACTCTGATCAGAGAGCACATTCTGATAAGGTGTTCCTCGCGTGGGGCAGAAGTGACTCTCAGTATCATACCTTGTCTTCCTAAGCCTCGTGAAGCATTAATAGGCCTAAGGAACACCATTGTCCTTCACGATAAAAGTTAGATTATACTCACAGATGTCCACAGGAATACGTTATTCATGTAGGTGTATTAATGTACATTGATAAAAGAATCTTTTATGCTGGTGGGTCTAGAGAAAGAAAAGATGACACAGCTTCTAGTGAATATTTAAAGGGAGAAACACGAATGATATTGCTATAGTTATTTGAAAGTTACCTTTCCCTAACTATGCTATTTTCCTAAGTTATAATTCCATAACTTTCAACACCCCACAGCACCTAACCTCGAAAACACACTCCTGTTTTCTTTCCTTCTTTGCTTTTCCTTCCTTCCTTCCTTCCCCCCTTTCCTCCTTCTTTCCTTCCCTCCTTCCTTCTTTCCTTTGCCCATTTATTCATTCATTCACCCTTTCTGACTTTCCGTCCTTCCTTCTTTCCTTTCTTCCTTTCTACAATATTTTATATTCTTTATTCATTTATTTATTTTGTCTTTCTCTCTCTCTCCCTTCCTTTCCTCTTTTTTTTCCTTTCCTCTTGTGTGCTTTCCTTTCTTCCTTCCTTTTCACCTTGACTTCTCTCCTCATTTCGCTCTCCTCCACCTGCGCTAGCTAATGCTCAGGCGCACCTTTACGTCTCTCCTCACAGCCGCGGAACTAAATAATGTACTTTGCTCCATCGACCCTTCTTTCCTGCTTTACGTATACTACATTTTTAATGCATGGCTGTCTTATGTGTACAGTAGCTGTCAGAGAGAGAGAGAGAGAGAGAGAGAGAGAGTTACATAGAAAACCAGGCCACAACAGACCTTGCGGTCCTCACGAGGTGACCTGACCTAGGACTACTGAGGTGATAGTAGAAGAAAAGGGCAGGAAAGCAGAAGGCTCTCTCCCCACCCTTCACTCCCTCCGGCATAAGCTGTATAAGAAAAACAGGTCGGAAAGAAATACCTTACGGGCTAAAAAAAGAAAAAAAGGAAATTTCATAGGAAAGAAAGAAAACAAATGAAATGAGGTGCCTCCATTTCCTAAGGGCAAGGAAGTTAATCACTAGCAAACAAACGCTGTTAACCGCGGCAAGATATTTATCAAGGCGACGTTTAAAATTCTCTACGGTATTGCAGTCTGTCACGTCTCGAGGAAGCCCATGCCATAGATTTACTACTCGATGGAAAAAAAAAAATTTTGATTCATGAGAGTTGAAGGATTTCCCAACAATTTTGCAACCGTTTCCTCGCGTGTAATTTGAACAGTCTACCGTGATATATTTACTGCAGTCTATGTTATCAATGCCTTTGATGATTTTAAACACCTGTATTAAGTCGCCTCTTAGTCTTCTTTGTGTTAACAGAAAAAAATTTAATTCTTTAAGATGCTCTTCGTATGATTTGTTTCTTAGGTTTGGTATAGTTTTCGTTACTCTACGATGAACTCTTTCTAATTTATCAATATCTTTCTGGTAGTATTGGCACCATGCTTGAACGCAATATTCCAAAAGGGGACGGACTAAAGAGTTATACAAAGTGAGGATTGTATCTTTAGATTTATATTCAAAAGAACTGCCGGTTTAGCCAATTACTTCATTTATTTTCTTTATGCTACTCGATATTGTCTCTCCTAAATTAATTTCCTTGTCAACACTTTTAAGTTGAGTACCATTTAAAATATACTTTGCTTTCTCGTTTATATACCTTATGTAAAGCACTTTGTACTTATCTGTATTAAAACTCAACTGCCAGGTTTGCTTCCGCTCAGTCAATTTATCAAGATTTTCTGCATTTCTACTACTTGTTCGTTAGAGACTACGGAATTCACAATTTTGGTGTCATCAGCAAACTTCGATATTATACTGGTAACACTCTCATCTATGTCGTTAATATAAACAAGGAAGGAAACAATTGCTAAGACTGATCCCTGTGATACCCCGTTGGTTACGTTAGTCCACTTGGATGCTTTTCCATTTATTACTACTCTTTGTTTATGGTTGTTTAGCCAGTTTTCAACCCATCGCAACACCTCACCTTGGATACCGTGTGATTTTAGTTTAATCAGTAAGCGTTTGTGGGGGACTTTGTCGAAAGCCTTTTGAAAATCAAGATATATTATATCTACCGCTTTGCTCTCGTTACATTGGTTCAGAATATTATATAAGTCTAAGAGGTTCGTCAAACAAGAGCGTTGTTGCGGAAGCCGTGTTGAGTATTTTTAAGTAAGTTGTTTCCTTCTAAGTGATTAACGAGTTTATCTCTTGTTAGTGTTTCAAGCATTTTGCATACGACTGAGGTTGAGCTAATTGGCCGGTAATTACATGTTAAAGATTTACTGCCTTTTGAAAATCGGAGTTGCGTTAGCGAGCTTCCATTCATCAGGCATTGTACCGGACTGGAAGGTTTTGTTGAATAGGGTTAATGGTTTAATTAATTCGGATTTCGCTTCTTTTAAGATGCGGGGTGAGATCGTGTCAGGCCCGGGTGACTTGCTGACTTTAAGTTTATAGAAGCATTTTGACACGTCACTTTTTGTTATATTGATGCTACTTAGGACGTCGTTGTTATTAAGCTGGACTGCTGGCGCCGTAGGGATGTCGCTGAGGTTTTCTACTGTAAATACTGAGGCAAAGAAAGTGTTTAGAATGTTACCAATTTGCTCCTCGTCATTAGTCTAATCTCCATTTACGTCAATAATGGGTCCAGTAGTTGAAGTAATCACTCTGTTTTGCCTGATAAACGTATAAAATTCCTTCGGGTTCATTTTACTCTGGTTTGTAACATGTAACTCGGTGGACCTTTTGCTATGTTTGACTATCCTCTTTGCTTTGCGTCTTAGTTCAGCAAATTTAGTGTGTTCTTCGTTATTACTGAAGGATTTTAATTTGTTATGGGCATCCCTCTTGGCGCGCAAACATGCAGCTATTTGTGTGTTCCACGACTTTTTCATGGCGACGCATTCTTGCACTGCTTTTAAGTATCTATCCATGAAAATTTCCAGTGAGCATTAATATCTGTGGTGGTAAGTACGAGTATGTGACTCCAGTCTATTTGGTTAAGAATTTATTTGAGTTTACAGAAATTTGCTTTTCAGTAGTCAGGGACTTTTCTTTGCTTATATTTGACTCATTAGCCATGAAGTTTATAATGACGGTGATTGCGCGTTGGTCACTGTTACTAAACTCCTCGCCGACATTCACATTTTCTATTAATTCATTATTCGTAGCAAGCACGAGGTCAAGGACATGGTTATCACGTGTCGGGTTTTGCACCAATTGTGTAAGTGAACTTTCTTTTAAGCTATTATACAGGCCATGTCCATGATGTGAGGTGACTGATTCGCCCCATGTAGTCACCGGTAAATTAAAATCCCCAAGGATTACGGCGTCGTGTGTGTCACTTACCTCGCTAATTTGGTGAAAAATTTTGCTGTCAGTTTGGACTGGCTAGGCTGGTGGTCTGTACATAAGTGGCTAGTTTGGTCCCGTAATTATTCTTTATTAATATAAATAGAGCATCTACGTTTGCAAAGAGAGGTTTTGATAAAAGAACTGGCTTGAGGCTGGCTTTGATGTAGCATAAAATGCCCCCTCTATGTTTGTTAACACAACTTTTTTAAAATATTACGTATCCGGGAATTTCATATTCTGCCATATAGTCCCTGACTTCTACATTTAACTGTGACTCTGTTGCGCCTATTATATCGTAGTCTTCTGTGAACGGTATTTCTTCTAACTCTGAAAACTTGTTATGTAAGCTACGAGCGTTCACATAGAAGACCTTAAGTTTATGTCGAATAGGTGGAAAGTCGTTTACGTGGATGAGGCTGCGCGATCCTGCTGGGCGTTTTATGGCCTGAAACTAGAAACTTTGTTACTTAGCATGTTTTGAAAGCTTTGTCCCCACTACTGTTCTGGAAGGTTTGTGCCACCAGTGTTTCTGATGATTGATGATGCTTGTTACTTGCCCAGTCGATGAGGATGCTTGGGGTGTTGGTAGCGTGGAGGACCGGTGTGAGGCAGTGATTCTGATAGCTTGGAGGTCATGGATAGTTAGTTGGTATTATGATATGTGTGCGAATAAAAGACATGATGACTAGAGTTCTTGATTTAATGGATGACTAATTGTACACATTGGATTCGAAACGAAATTTTAACGTGACGAAATGATTGTACTCTCTCTCTCTGAAGTGATATGATTTATAACTGAGCAGCATCTCTCACGGTTGACTATGATTGAGTGGAATTAAGTGAGAGTCCAAGACTAACTGCTTGTGACTGGGTGACTGACTGACTCTGACTGGGACTGAACTGGAACTACAAATGAACTGAGAGCTCGCTACATGCGGGCTGTATTTATCTGAGCTAAGTGGATCGCAGATATTTATCCCTAAGGACTGGAAGTGACTGTGAAATTCCCTTGAGAGGTGGAGAAGGGGGACGAACGCAGGTGTTGTCCCTAAGAACTGGAAGTGGGTGTGAAATTCCCTTGAGGTAGAGAAGGAGGAGAAATGACCAGGAAGGAAGAACATATGTATGCAGGTGTTAACCCTAAGGACTGGAAGTGGGTGTGGAATTACCATGAGAGATGGAGAAAGGATTGGCTGGTCATGATACACGTGGGATGAATATATAAAATATATATATATATATATATATATATATATATATATATATATATATATATATATATATATATATATATATATATATATATATATATATATATAATAAAAGTAATTGTTGAGACTGATACAGATGCCTTCCCCCACGAAAATTGCGCCCTCGCATATGGATATATGGTAACAATAAGGCAAATAACAATAAGGCAGTAGGATGGGAGCAATTAACAGATGATACATGACATCAGAGAGAGAGAGAGTATGGAACGAGAACCTTAATAATAATAGCATACAGACATGATAAGATAATATAATAATACATGTACAACACATATAAGTAAAGAGAAATATGCACATATATACATGATATTGAAATTGGATGATTAACCTTGGAATGGGAACGAAGTTTCAGTCTGTAAGAAGAAGGTGTGTGTTAGGTTAAGCTTGAGTCGCTTGAAGGGTCTGTTAAGTCAGAACTTAAATGATACCTGATGTGCACACTCATCATCAAATCCCTTATTCACACACTTCAAATGATCGACATGGACGATCCGTTCCCTTAAGTTTTTGAGATCTGGAATTTTTACTTTGTGGCCATGGAGAGATACGATTACACGGTGTAGCTCAAAGAACAATGGATCTAGTTTAGAGTTACGATCGTGAACTCTGGCGAAGACTATATCGCCGATTTCAATGGAAGAATTTGTCACTCTACGATGTTGTTTCTGCAGCATCTCAGCTTGCAGCGATGCAGTGAGGCGATCGTGAATGAGCTTATGATTGAACTGAAAATCCCGGAGACGACATTTGACGTTGTCATCCATGTTGTAGACAGGACGCGGCGCGCTGTGGAGAAATTCATATGGAAGACGCTTGGCGGTACCAAACAGCACGACATGTGGAGACTCGTTGATCCATAGTCTCGATGGACTCCCGACCTGGAGTGGATTGCTGAGTTGATAGAGCAGGCTATCTGAGGAAGCCATTCGCCCCAAGAGTGTTTAGCTTCTGTTATGTAACTCAGAACGTCAAGGATACGTTTATTACAACGCTCCACTTTCCCGTTTGAACTGGGTAAGTGAGAAACAATGTTACATTTCTTGATATGAAATTCTTTACAAATCTCCTGTAAGACAGAGTTATTGAATTCAGCGACATTGTGAGATAAGATGACACGAGGAGAGTTATAAGGACAAATTATGCTTTCGATGATCACGCGACCAGTAGTAGTAGCAGTTTTGTCCTTGAGAGCAACGAGAATGGTGGAACGAGTGAAACTATCCACACAAACTAGAAGATACTGATAACCGTTCTTTGTAAGTGAAAGTTTGAGCAGATCAAGAGTGACTGAATCCCAAGGAGCGGAAGCGATGGGACTCTCGATGGACTCTCGTTTGCGAGTGAGATACGATGTGAAGCACACTGAGGACAGAGCACACAGTGTTGAAAATATCCTTCCTCATAGTCGGCCAGAAATATGATTGTTTTGCCTGCGCGAGGTACCTGTCCCGACCTGGATGTCCTGCGAGGGGTAAGTCATGAACGTGGTGAAGCATGATATTCACTAGCGACTGAGGTACCACGAGCTGAGATAAACGCTCACTAGAATCGTCAGTAGAAACATCACTCGGCTTATATAAGAGATCGTCTTGTATGAAAAACGTATCAGCACTCACTTGCAACTTAGGAAGATTTGTCTCATCATCAGATTCGTGGTAATAAGCAACACTAGAATAGAAGGCGTCTGAACGTTGATGTTTCCTTATTTCATCCATGGCTGTCATGGCAGGATTTTCTTTCATGACAGAGATAGTAGCAACATTGCGTGATAGTGCATTTGCCACTGAGTTTGCCTTACCAGGAATATATGAAATTGTAGGATTAAATTCTTAAATCGTGAGATGCCTGCGAGCAAATTGACCTGTGAAGTTGTTGCCCTTGAAGGTCTGTGTAACAGCATAATGATCAGTGTGGACATGAATCTTATAGCCTAAGATGAGTTCACGGAAATGACGTAACGCCCAGATCACGGCGAGACTTTGACGCTTTGTGACGTCATAATTTTGCTCTGCCTTGTTGAGAAGTCTGCTAGCATAAGCTAATACGCGATGTTTACCGAGTGAATCTTTCTGCATGAGAACAGCACCGATTCCAAAGCCAGAAGCGTCAGTGTATAAGATGAAATCTTTCTTGAAATTTGAAAAAAGCAAGAACTGGTTCTTGACACAAGGCAGTTTTGAGAAGATCAAAGGCATCTTGTTCCTTTTCAGATCAGATAAATGCAACATTTTTCTTAAGCAAATGAGTGTGGGGCTGAGTGATAAGGTTGGCGATAAAATCCAGCAAGACCGATGAATTGCCTGATCTGATCGATATTAGCAGGAACAGGGAAATTTTTCTCAGCATTTACCTTGTCATCTAAAGTGTGAATACCATCTCTGTCGACTTTGTGACCAAGGAATTTGACTTGCTGTTTGAGAAACGAGCATTTGCTGAGTTTGATCTTTAAGTCAGTAGCTTGAAAGCGTGACAGAACGAGAGACAGTGTGAAAATGATCCTGTAAAGACTTTGATGCAATGATAACGTCATCAAGGAAGCTGAACACACTTTTACCGATAAGACTTGAGAGAACAGAATTCATCAATCTCTGGAACGTTAGAGGCGAGTTACGTAGACCTTGGTCCATGCGTTTCAACATGAATTGGCCAGAGTAGGTAGTGAAAGCAGTATGTGGCCGTGAAGTTTTCCCTAATTCAACTTGGAAGAATCCTGAGTGTAAGTCTAGGGTAGAAAACACCGCATTTGAATCTCCGAGAGACTGAAGATCACCTAACCTCGACATAGGAAAACGGTCAGGAATGGTAGATGCGTTGAGTTTCCTGAATTCGACAACGACACGCCAATCGCCTTGTTTCTTTGGAACGAGTAACAAGGGAGCGTTATGAGATGAACAGGCAGGTTCCGCTACATCATGAAGTAACATACCTCGCACAACTTCATCAAGCAGAACAAGACGACTGTGTGGCACCCTATAGCTCGGGATGTAAGATGGTCTGGACCTAGGCGTCAGATGAATAGCATGAGTGATGACGTCTGTGTGGCCCAGAGGTTTACCAGGGAACGAGACAACGTTCCTGAAAGAATTTAGGAGAGCGAGTAATTCGTGTTGAGATTCTCGGAGATCAAGTACGGATATGTGATCATCCGTTATAGGTGGGAGAGAAAACATGTCATGGCTGTCAATGCAGATACATTATTGATAGTAGAAGAAGGTAAATCATCCAAGATTATAACTTTCTCAGAGTAAGGCAAGGCTTCTCCGAGTAGCACACCTGCTTTTAGCTTGACAGGCGTAGATGTGACATTTTCAGCCCGATTTTACAGAATCCATTTTCATCGATTGTGGTAAGAACGGATTCTAACTCAACACCTTTGGATTGAGATTGTTGTCCATAACAGAGGATATCAGTGTCTGATACAGCAGACTTAACCTTAGCGTTTACAACATACAAAGCACATTCAGATAGCGTTACCGGATTTGCTAGCAAAATGTGTTTACAAGGAGTTACACCGTGGTCTGACTGGGAAGTTGACTGAGAATGAGGCTGTTAGACAGGCAAATTAGTTGACGTAAGAGAAGAATCCCGTGTAGATAACACCTGATCGCTAGTAGAAGGAAGAGTAGCAACAGATGTCACTACACCAGCAAGAGAGGAAATACCAAAGGGAATAACAGTAGGAATATAAGTATTCCCTTGAGCGATTTCATTGATGGCATGGAAAAGACTGATGTCATATTTGCACATGGTATTGAAGCCTGTGAGGAGATAAGCATTGAAAGATACATCAGATGCAATATAAAAATAATCACATATGTGTGGTTACTGGGATGATAAAGACAGTGATAAGAGTACTTTCCCGTGAGTTAAGATAATTTTTCCATATTTACCATTTAGATTGACATCAGGAGGTAATGTAGTGATGAGATCCTGGTAAGAGGAAGAGAGTTTCCGAAATAATCAATTTTGATAATGTTTACTGCAGCACCCATGTCAAAGAAGGCTTTGTATGATACAGAGTGACACATAACATCTGTGATAATACCATTGAATAATCCAGCACATCGAGTGTTAATTGAAGGAAGTGCTGAGTTAGAAGGATGTGTGAAGCATACTCTGTGTTTTGTACGATGTTTAGGTACATAGTAAGGAGAAGACTTGAGGATAGGCGATATTATGGTGGAATAGTCAGAGAAGGGCACGAAGAGTTTTCCGATGATGTGTGTCGAGTTTGTGATTGTGCATGATAATGCCTGCAATCTTGTAAGAAGTGACCTACCCTTTTGTGGAAGGAACAGAATGCTTTAGGATTGAAGGAGTGTCTTCCTGAACTATCGATAACAACTCTGCACTGTCCAAGAACATGACCTGGCAGCTTGCAACGGTTGCAGGTAACATTTCTTGGTCTTGATTTCGATCGAGTGTACTGATAGCGAGATGAATGGGATTTGCGTCTAATGTAACGTCCACAAGAAGGAGAAGAACGGGAAGATGGGTGATGAGGAGAGGTGAGTGAGTCAGGTGGGTAACAACTTCATCGATACAGCGGTGACATTTCTCTACACGTGGTATGAATATATGAAATAGTGAAACATACATATATATATATAATAAAAGTAATTGTTGAGACTGATACAAACAGCCTCCCCAGTCGTGCTGCTCCCATCCCGTGGAGATGCAAACCGTCATCAAGAAATAGGAAGGGTTTATTATAGAAGTCATCCCAGAGATTCACGTAGTCCACACCTTCATCTGCGCAGATAGATCTTAGATGGCTGTTAGTACTAAAAGCTCTATCATAGAAAATGGTCGGTGCTCTGGTCCGGGGGAGGATGCCTGAAACAATAATATTTTGAGATTTAGTCTTATACTGCTGAATCATCCTCTTGTACTTCTCCATCAGCTCCTCGGATCTGGTGTTCTCAACGTCATTAGTACTTGCGTGGATGACAAAAAGGGCATTATTTTCCGATCCGCTGGCTGCCTCATCGCATGCTGCCGTGATGTCGTCTAGACCAAGCATACACAAACGTTTCCGTGACTCACGGACCCAACTACAAAACTCGGATAGCTGACCTCTCACTATGGAATCACCAACCAGTCTCGTCTTGAGGGCGTCTTCCTCCTCTTCACACAGAACCTTTAATCTGTTGTAGGTAGAAATAAGGAGGAATTTCTTTTTATTAGGGGGGGGGGTGACACTATTCTTGACTACGGTGTTTCCTCATGCGCAGGGGGACGCGGCGCGGTGGGCCTGGTAGGGGTGACAGCGGGTCTGGCGGGGGTTGGGGCAGTTGCGGTTGCAGTGTCTGGGAGAGAGCAACCAATATTAGCAGAGACAAAATCCTTAAGAACTTCAAACTGCCGGGCGAGGTCGTCATACTTATATTTCTCCTCTTACTTCTCATGCAGCCTCTCGATCTTGCTCTGTATATGGCACAACCTGCAAGCTGAGGAATTCCTAAAATATTGGGCGGAAAACTTGCCTTGACAGGCGTCGCATTGTCTGAGGAGAGAAGGCATGATGATTGGCGACGGTAGCAGTCGTTTAAACAACCGAAGAAGCAGGAACAACAGCAGTCAAGACTGAATACAGCAACACAACAGGACGCGCGCAGTGTGGCCTGGCGGGAAAACGGGTAAGGGTTGGGAAGGGATTGGTGCGGGGAGCGAGGGTTCTGTGGGGGCTGGCGCCGTTAGGTCAACTCCCTGGGGAATTCTAAGTTGCCGGACCTCGTGGTGGTTTTCTGATTGCTGCTGAAATTACGCAATTATACAGAGATAAATGCACCTACAGGGTTAGTGATAGCCTTGTAAAAAGGAGGAGAGGTTAGATGTAAACAAACCAAAACAAACAATCTAATAAGGACTAGTGGTCAGAAAATGAACAGCCAAACTGGTGAGGAAAGTATCAATGTTACTAACTACGAGTCTATCACTGTGTGTATGTGAAGAGGTGTGTAAAATGTATGTAGAAAAAATAGCTAGGAAGTAAAGGGGTGTAGGTACTAAGGGTATAAGTGAACACTTGGCAATGCTGCGAAGGGAAGCGGAGTAGGTGACCGGAGTGTGCGCGATGACCTCTTCCCTGTAGTATGTCGCGAGGACAACTGAGAGAGAGAGAGAGAGAGAGAGAGAGAGAGAGAGAGAGAGAGAGAGAGAGAGAGAGAGAGAGAGAGAGAGAGAGAGAGAGAGAGAGGAGAGAGAGAGAGAGCATTTAAGAACCCTGGCCAATCATCCTTCATCCATTAATTTCATACTGTACAAAATAATGAAACAAAGAAAAACAAAGTATCTTCGTTACTCAGTATTCATGCATCACTCCTTTAGAAGTCGCTCATCAAAGAAAAATTATTAACAGTACCATTATTGTATCTCACTCGTAGCGAGTCTCGTCATCATCTTTATTGCTTGTTAAAGGGAGCACAGAGTTTCCAGTGTGCACCTGCCCTTTCCCTAAAAATCTACCTGTTGGGTTTAGATTATATGTTTATGTTGAAGAGTGAAACTTGATGAAATGTGTGTGTATGTGTGTGTGTGTGTAGTGTGTGTGTGTGTGTGTGTGTGTGTGTGTGTGTGTGTGTGTGTGTGTGTCCCATTCTTTCCTTCCTTTCATCCGTCTGTGTCAAAAAGGTTTTCTCAAGGGTGAACGACTGCTGATACTTGGCATTTTATCTTCCTCAGGACTTTTTTAGGAATGAAAAAAAGGAAACCTTGAAAAGGAGTTTAACAACACCTTTTGTGAACTTCGAACCGAGTTTGTTATCACACACACACACACACACACACACACACACACACACAGTAAAACTTAAATCTTCGCAATATAATGTTTACCTATTTCAAACGACATATCTTTGCAAATTATAATTGTAAATGTTATTTTACTCATAAGATCCAAATACCTATCGATAAATAGATGGAATACCTTAGACATTTTTTTTTTTCTTCTGGCATTGTTCTCGTGTTCTTTTATTCTGATGTGCTCCACACTGGAGTACACTTGTGCACTTTGATAATGTCCCGAAAAAAAAAAAAATACCAATTATGTCGCGTGGGCGTTGCAAGAGGTGGTTATACTAAGCAGTTAAAAAAAAAAACTCTCTTTATGCGCATATTATTAAATGTGTCATACAAAAGGTAATGGGGGGACGTTAGCAGAACGAAGTGTGGCTAATTGTTTTTATCATACACCCACGCCCAGGATGTAAGGTAAAACATCAAAGAGGCCATAAAGTCACACACACACACACACACACACACACACACACACACACACACACACACACACACACACACACACACACACACACATACACGGAACGACCCAATGGGACGTGGTGGAAGGTGAAACTAACATGTCGGCCTATCAGGTTTATTTTGCATTGAAATAATAATATTAATATTGAAATATATCAAGTTTTCTCTCTTTTTACAAGATAGGAAAACAATTAAAAACTATATTATATATAAATATATGCACATCGTCTGTGCCAGATGAGGCAATATCACGACATAAACATGTTGAAAATCCGGTGAAAAATCCTACCTGGACAGACATGCATTAGTAATAAAAGAAACCTTTCTTTTATCTCCCAAACTATCCTGTTGTTCATGTGCTTGACACTCCTCTGTGTTTCGCTAGTCAACTATGTTATGAACTTTTTGATTGGCACTGTACTTCTTGACTTATTCAAGTTTATTCGAATGCTCGAGAGTCGATTTGAAAGGCGGCATTGTTTATCAAGAAACCTTTCATATCTTTGTGTGAGTTATTTAAGAGCTCTGAATAGATGTACGTAAGTATATTGTCTTTCTGTATAACACCATCTGATCCTATTCTTCTGTCTGTGTGTGTGTGTGTGTGTGTGTGTGTGTGTGTGTGTGTGTTACCAAACTTACGTTATTATCAGATTCTGTCAATGAAATAATAAATTGTGCATGATTTTCTATTTTCTATTTCGTCTGAGTTCAGGTACCTTTCTGTATAGCCTTACATATTTCTATTAAATGTACCGTTTTGCTACTGAGGGATCGAAATCACTTTCTTGTGAAAAATGCAGATTGTGAAACAGAACCTTGATGTATTTAAATACCATGCATGTGTCTTTCATTTAACAGATGTCTATCGTTTGTTTCGAAGCCTAACGCTCAGAGAATGTTTCGATATTTGATTAACAAACTTCACTCCACCTCCAAATATCAATTAGATACGCTTAGGTCAGTTTTTTTTATCACTTTGTCCTGCCCTGGAGACTTGAACTTGATCATCTACTATTGTTCACTGTGTTTTGGACAGCTTATTTCATTATGTTGTGAGGGAATACTCGAAGTATTATTACACATAATCTCCTCGATGACCTTTGCTTATAAGAAATTATGACGAAGATGTCTTGAGTTGAGTGATTCACTGACTCGAACTGGCAATAAGCATTTATTCACAATAAATGAATAAACAAAAAAATCTCCTGTTCATCTGTAGCGTTGAAGATCATTAAGCACCTCAGAAATTAAACCAATGCATCATAAAATTTTTGTAGTGAAGCAAGTTTTTAGGACAGATGGCCCTAAGGACAGCAGCAGCAGCAGCAGGACAAAGAGCTCAGCTCTTCACATAAGAACAATAAGAACATAAGAAATAAGGGAAGCTGCAAGAAACCACCAGGCTTACACGTGGCAGTCCCTGTATGAAATATATTTACCTATTTCCATCTATTATCCCCATCCATAAATCTGTCTAATCTTCTCTTAAAGCTCTCTAATGTCTTAGCACTAACAACATGATTACTGAGTCCGTTCCACTTATCTACCACTCTATTTGAGAACCGGTTTTTTTCCTATCTCCTTCCTAAACCTAAATTTTTCAAGCTTGAACCCGTTATTTCTTGTTCTACCCTGGTTGCTGATCCTAAGAATTTTGGTTACATCCCACTTGTTATAACCCTTGTACCACTTAAAGACTTCTATCAGGTCCCCTCTTAGCCTACGTCTCTCTAAAGAATGTAAATTTAACAACTTCAATCTCGCCTCGTAATGAATACTCCTCATCCCCTGTATCCTTTTAGTCATTCTCCCTTGTACTGATTCTAATAGACCTCTATCTTTCCTGTAATGTGGGTACCAGAACTGCACAGCGTAGTCTATATGAGGTCTGACCAGTGCCAAGTATAACTTTAATATTACTTCGGGCTTTCTACTTTTAACACTCCAAAAAATTAATCCTAGTACCCTATTTGCGCTGTTTCTGGCCTCTATGCATTGTTTTCCTAGACGGAGTTCAGAGCTAACTATAACTCCTAATTCTTTCTCGTACCCTGTACCTACCAGAGTTTGATTGTTTAATGTGTACCTACTGTGTGGGTTTCCTCTACCTATGCTAAGTACTTTGCATTTATTGATATTAAATTGCATTTGCCATCTGTCCGTCCATTCATTCATCCTATCTAAATCTGCCTGCAAGGCGATGGCATCCGATTCTGACCTAATTAATCTACCTATCTTTGTGTCATCCGTAAATTTACTGACATCACTACTAATTCCACTATCCAAGTCATTGATATATATTAGAAATAACAATGGCCCTAATCCCTGTGGCACCCCACTCATTACATGACCCCACTCGTATTTCGAGCCGTTTATTACAACTCTTTGTCGCCTGTCGCTAAGCCATGACCCTATCCAGCCTAACACCTTCCCATCCATCCCGTGTGCCCTAACCTTTCTCAGGAGCCTTTGATGGGGTACCTTACATGAGGCCTGCCTGCCATCCACATCAGCAAGACTGCTGTCAGCTGAAATGTCGGAAGTGGATATACTTTTTTTTTAGTCTCGTAACATTACTGTCTGTTGTAAATGTTCCGGATTCCTTTAGTTATAAGAGAACGTCATCGGAAGAGCAGAGTGAATTAAATACGCTGACGTTTGGTATATTTTACGATTATTTTTCTTTTAAAAGTTATGAAGCCGCTCTGCCCTTTTGCATCTTTCAACAAGTGACGGAACGTGATATTTACAATCTCTCCTATATAATTCACAATAATACGGAATCTCGTAACGCCCATGAATGTAATCACCTTGCACTACTTTCGCAGACAGGTTAACCAGATTGGCTCAATGGCCAGACGATCATCACGAACTGAGGTTGTGTAGTGACCGGAGATGAAAAACCGAAAATGAAAATTATAAATAATAATGGTAATGATAATAATAATAATAATAATAATAATAATAATAATAATAATAATAATAATAATAATAAAAATTATTATTATTATTATTATTATTATTATTATTATTATTATTATTATTATTATTATTATACAAATACTACTACTGCTACTAATAATAATGATAATAATAATAATAAAGAATAATAAATTAATAATTATTAAGAAAAAGAAGAACCTTGGACGTTACATTCACTTTAATGGCGATGGCTAAGGGGATGTACATTATACCTCTGCCAGAGGTTCAATCTGAATCAAGGGCGCCTCTCAGAGCTGTCTATCCCACCTTCAGATAAAATTTTCATTGTTCTTATAACGCTTCAGAAGGGGATGATTGTTGAAGAAATTACATTAATACCAACTTTTGCAATTTCGAAGTGACATTATATTTTACAGTGTTGGCACTGAATACGTCCTGAGTACATAAAACCTTATGTGCATACGGGCTTTGATGCAGTGAAGTCAATCCGTTTATTACATATAACTTAGTAATGAAATAAGTAAACCTTGATGAGCTTTTAGAGCACTAAGAAATATACACATTTCATTACAAACAGAGGGGAAAAAGATGACATGATGATCAATACTGCATATTTACTAATTATCTATCACATCTGATATAATCTTCCCACATTCTCTCTCTCTCTCTCTCTCTCTCTCTCTCTCTCTCTCTCTCTCTCTCTCTCTCTCTCTCTCTCTCTCTCTCTCTCTCTCTCTCTCTCTCCCTCTCTCTCTCTCTCTCTCTCTCTCACATTTGAAAGTTTCAATCCACCCTTCTATTTGTCGTGTCCAATATATCTCCAACCATTTATTCAAAATATTTTTTTCTCCATTTTCTATCATCTTCTCACAGTAAGGCGACCCTTTCTTCGCATTAATTTCTCACCAACGCATCAATTTTTATGTTTATGTATGTATTGTACGCTGAAAAATATTTATGAACGCATTGTATATATCTCTAACATACAGTCTTTCGTTTAAAGGGGAGAAATGTAAAAATATAAAATCGCACACGTATCAATTAAGCGAATAACATTTTCTTCGTATCTGATTGATGTATTAATCCTGGAATAGTGTGGGAAATAGAATATTTCATTTCGAAGAGGTTTATGTACGTATAACGTGATCATAACATACTAGTTCTTAAATCTGAATTCTATAGAAGTTAAGGATAGAAAAATGTTCCAATGATTTCAATAATGAAGAATGACTTAGAAGAAAAAATATCTACTATGGCTTAAATATTAAATAAGAAGAACAATTTCTTTAAACTCGATGATGAAATAAACCCTACTTAATTTGACAATTTCTTATTAATGATATCATTTTAGAATCTGGATGTTCGCAATGATTTAATGATATACTGAAAAACGGAGAGGATTAGAAACAGGCATGAAGAACCGTAAGTCTCTCTGGTAAGGGTCTTCATATGTAGCAGTAGAGTTTATTGATTTATGTGATGAGTACATGGTGGCTGAGGTGTAGGTAGGCCTGGAGAGAGTGCTGTGGAGTCTTGGTTGTTTATTGGGTCTCGGTAGTGTGGCAGGCGGAGGTGAAGCATGATGAGTGAGCGGCGATGATGGTGTGTCGCCAGCCGCCATGTCTGCTCTTTGCTGTTCCACGAGAGATGTTTTGTTACGTGTGTGCGAACCAGTGTAATCAAATGTTGTGTTATCGCTGGTTTTCTCTCTCTCTCTCTCTCTCTCTCTCTCTCTCTCTCTCTCTCTCTCTCTCTCTCTCTCTCTCTCTCTCTCTCTCTCTCTCTCTCTCTCTCTCTCTCTCTCTCTCTCTCCAGGAATATTTAGTCAGCATTATCTGATTTGTTTTCTATCTACTGGTTCTATATACCAAGTAATAATTCATAAAAATTACCTACATGGAGCAGAGTTAAGTACAGTGACAGTTATCCCACATGTAATGGCTAGCACAGCTATGGATAGTGGAATCTTGTCCCGATGAGTACTGAAATCGTTTGAGCAAGAGATGTACGCTGGATTTAATGTACAGAAAAAAATTGAGTGTAACATGAACTAATAAAGCAAGGAAAGCTGGTCACACAACAGAAGACAATGGCTGCACGTCTGCACCTGAGAAAAGTCGAGTCAAGAAAGAGAATGAGTATTGTTGACCACTTGATTAAGTTTCTTTAGAGCTTGACGCAGATTCGAGACCAACTTTTCGCTGCTTCCCGTGCATGAATAAAATTTCAATATTTAAGTTATCCATGTCAAATTTATTCTTGACACGCTTTGCTAATTATAGAGGAGGAAACCTCTACGAGTAAATGTGTGGTAAGAATGCAAGCAGCATCACACTTAAACCGCGTGAAATATCCAGTTCTGACAGGTGTGTATCGGTCAGAATTAAAGCACAAATCCATAATTTCCTCTCTCTCTCTCTCTCTCTCTCTCTCTCTCTCTCTCTCTCTCTCTCTCTCTCTCTCTCTCTCTCTCTCTCTCTCTCTCTCTCTCTCTCTCTCTCTCTCTCTCTCTCTCTCTCTCTGCCTTTCTGATCTTCTTTAATGTTATTTCCTTTCTTCATTGCCCTTCTCTATCACCTTTATTTTTAGCAGTGTGCTCTTTCCTTTCCCTCACCTCCCTTGTTGTCCTTAATGCTGGTTGGCTGAACTTCCTGATTCAGCCTGGTTGGAGAGAGGCGTGGCGTTAGAGGACTTCCCAGAGATGCGCTAGACATGTATCTTTTTGTCATGTAAACTACTACACTATCCACTTGCTTCTACTAGTGTAGAGTTCGTAGAGTCTACTCAGTTTAGACTCATACTAATTGTTATAATTCAAAAATTGTTACGAATACTGTCTTCTTTTGGCGTGAAGATTTAGTGGTGTTAATACTTTAAAGGCAGGTGGAGCTGCCTACTGACGTCATAATAATTATCACAAAATAAAATTAAACAGTCTCGACAGCCTCAGGTCACTGGAAATTTGTATTAAAGGGAATAAGCTCACAGTAATCAGCATTTGAGATTTCTCCTCCATAGATATCTGCAGAAAACGAGAACTTTAGAGTTAAATCGTAATGAACGTCGAAAACAGTTCGTGACGATTTGTTACACGTTTTCATATTCTTAAGCAAAAGGTTACATCATGTACTCGAGAGAGGGGTAACTTTTTAAGGCTCACTCATATTCGCTTTGTGATTTATGCCTCATTCAGTGGATACAGCCTTACGTGATTGTAAAAGCACTTTGTGTATACTTATTTTTTTTTCTCTCTTTAACTCTCTCATATATATATATATATATATATATATATATATATATATATATATATATATATATATATATATATATATATATATATATATATATATATATATATATATATATATATATATATATATATATATATATATAATTTTATTTATCTATTTTTTTCCAATCTAAAAACTACTAATTGAATATATATCTTCTGGCTCTCTTACATTGATTTGTTACACCGTAGGTGGATGGTGTCATGCCACTTTTTTCTTTTTTTTGTAACTTTCCAGCATTCCAAGCTGGTCTAGGGATGGAATATTTTCTAGAACGTTATATAAGTAATATATGTGCAAGAGAAAGGCAGTAGTGGATAAAATGACGCAACACATTAAAGACAACTTGAAATGGTGGAACGTCTCACGGAAGTCCACTAATTAATTGTGACTGAATATAGAAACAGATGCAGCGCGATATGCAGGCACGCAGGCAGGCAAGCAGGCAGGCAAGCAGGCAGAAATACCAATGGGCAATATCGGTTTCAGTGCTCATTATTGTGTCAACAGCTTGTGTAAAAAGTGAAGATAAAAATCCACATTGCAGTCGAACGTAGCCAGTTGATGCTGAAAATGTCACGAAAATACTTCATTGTAATAAATTTTAATGTAATTATATGAAATGTCTTTGAGTAAACCCTGGAGATAAAAATTCACGCTTTTTATGCTGCATGATAGTTACTCACTTCACTGCAGACGGACGACTGCAATGCATTCTGGGTGAAATTATTCTCTCTCTCTCTCTCTCTCTCTCTCTCTCTCTCTCTCTCTCTCTCTCTCTCTCTCTCTCTCTCTCTCTCTCTCTCTCTCTCTGTGTGTGTGTGTCTCTCTGTGTGTGTGTGTGTGTGTGTGTGTGTGTGTGTGTGTGTGTGTGTTTGTGTGTGTGTGTGTGGAAGAGATGTTGGGATGGGTATGGTGACTGATTCGATTTCATGAGAGAGAGAGAGAGAGAGAGAGAGAGAGAGAGAGAGAGAGAGAGAGAGAGAGAGAGAGAGAGAGAGAGATTGCCTAGGTTCCGTTGGTGACGTGCTGTCATACACTTGCCGGCGCTGAGAGGGAGGTGTGGGAGGGGTGTTTGCGCAGCGCTAATGAGGTAAATAGCTTCGGCAAGACAAATTTGTGCCACTCAGAGTAAAGGATGAGATCTCATGAGAGCCTTGAACCTTACCTTATTAGGGGCGAGTATCATTATCAATATTGCTATTATTATTATCATTATTGTTATTATCATTATTATTATTAGTAGTAGTAGTAGTATTTTTGTTGTTCGTTGTCGCTGGTGGTGCTGGTGGTGGTGGTGTTGTTGTTATTGTTAGCATCATTATCATCATTATTACCACTGTTATTATTGTGATTTTCATAAATTCAGAACTGCCACTGCCAATGCAATGCAATTTTACTTAAAACTCTACATTCAGAATAAAGTAAAAGACTAAAGTAAACTCGAAAAACAATACTCGGGTCCAAAATAACAAGAGCATTAATACTTCCATACTGAATTCCTGCGCCGTGTTCACCAAGGAGACAGACGAGGAAGATTACGCCCTAGTCATAATGTATCAAGCGCTGAAGAGGACGCGCTGGCAGGTGAGGAGAGGGGCGGGAGATCAGGCGGCAAGGCAGGACCGTGTAGTGGAGTGAAAGGAGGAGGTGGTGAGTGGAGCAGGAGAGAGAGGTGGTTTATTAGGAAAGTGGCAGACTCCACTCCATCACGGCGCTGTCGAGGGAGTGTTGGGCGCAAGCAATATTGGTCTTTTAGGAAGCTTTTGAGATAATTGAGGAAGGAATTAAGCGCCTCTCACCGACCCAAGGCTGGATGGTGTTGTTCACGGGACCTCAACTCGTGCCTGGCTTCTTAGTTTCTTTATTCCTTGGACTACGGTTTTAAGGACTTTCTTCATATCGTCTTTTGATGAAACTTTTTTGAGAGTAAGAAATGGGGAAAAAAATAAATAAATAACGTGTTTTTTTATGTGACACTATTTCCTGCAAAGCCAAAATAGATATTCAGTACATGTGAAATATATAGTATGAAGTAACTCTTAATAAAGTCTTTCCTTAGGAATAAGTGTTTTGTTTCTTTCATACACTTATGAGTTAGTTATGCTACATAACTTGAACGCCAGGTTTACAATACACCGCGACATGACGGGCACTGCTAAGAACGTGGCACTTAAAAGAAAAAAAAGAAAAAAAATAATAATAATGATAATAATAATAATAATAATAATAATAATAATAATAATAATAATAATAATAATGATAATAAAAATATAAAACATTATTTTATTGTCAGAGTAATTATGACTCTATTAAGAAAATTTATACTGAGAGGAGCTGCAAGAAAATGCATTATGACGAATTATTAGATGAAACGAGATTGTAGCTACAAAATACATTCAGTAACATTAATAACGGTAAAAGGCTTCACCCTCCCCTTCCTTGTGGTTCTGGCCAGCTCCTCCCACTTGAGAAAAGACGAGATGAAGCAGAGATGCCGAGCCCTTCATCCCTGTCTGACCTTGTCTTGCACGCCCTCTTCCCTGCACCTTTTACTCTTCTCCGTTGTCACTCCCTTGACACCTTTCCTCTCTCCAGTCATCTGCCTTTTCTCTCTTCTCCCTCACTGCTTCCCTCCCTCTTTCCCTGATGCCATCACCAACCTAATCCCTTCTAACACCCCCGTGAAGGTTGTCACGGTGAAGCACTTAGTAGTAGAGTGAAAAAATATATTAAAAACACTTGGGAATTAAACAAACAGGGTGGCCAAGCTCTCACCCTGATGAACGCCGCTGCGCCCACCCGTGTAGCAGCTCTCTCAAACAAGTTTTCTTGAGATTGAAGAGGGTTTTTTCCACTCTAGTTGAGCGGATGTTAACGGGGTGTCACGATTAGAAAAAAAGCACATAGTTGACCTCTGCCTTGTGTTTTATTAGGCTTTTTTATTCGAAGTTTCTCTTTTATTAACTTTTAATGAGCCTTGTATTGATGGAGCTTCAATTTCTGTTACAATCATGGTGGAATGTAACTTTGAATTTTAAACCTGTTTGTGTTTTTAGGACAAAATTACGTAGTTTCAACATAAAATATTTACGTTTGCTTATTTTGCTGAGTAAAATGTCCGTCAATAAATAAACACAGCAGCCTATGGTTGGAACATGACACAACAGTGTGTTAGCTTACTACCATATACGTAAACGCCCTCAAGGTAGTTTTCTTACATCATGATAATTTACGAGTATATTGCCACTATATAATAACAAAGATAAAGAGAACCGTTTATATGCGATCGTTATCCGTTACTACGGAGGGTGAAATTATGGTAAATCAATCGATCGTAATCGTATCGTAATGTGATGTATTGCCCAAAATAAGAAAAAAAAAATACTGTCCATGAGAATAAATTATTCCAGCAACACTTCC
The DNA here is from genome assembly GCF_035594125.1 of Scylla paramamosain. Taxonomy (NCBI): domain Eukaryota; kingdom Metazoa; phylum Arthropoda; class Malacostraca; order Decapoda; family Portunidae; genus Scylla; species Scylla paramamosain. Next base: position 14,179,761 of record NC_087159.1, read on the forward strand.
ACGATGAGAAGAACAAACATGGACTTCCTTAACATGAATCTTTCGCGTCATCATGTCTTCCCAAAGTTCTGATCCACCAGCCCAGCCTCCTTCCTCATTTCATCTTCACTCTCCCGAACGTGTGAATCGTACCTTTTATCTTTAAGTTGAGGTGTTTTGAGCCTCACATGTCCTGACAGGCGCCACACACCACTCTCCTCCCCCCACATATTCCACACACCTCTCTCCCCGCCCAACATATCCCACACACCACTTTCCTTGCAGTTCTCAGCAGTTCTTGCCTCGTCCTCCTCCTCATCGTTTTTTTTTCTTTTTTCTGCATTGTTATAAGAGTAGTTATCGTCTTTACCGTTGCTGATTTCGTGGTAGTTCTCGTCGCCTTCATTCTCTTCTTTTTCCTCCTCCTCCTCCTCCTCCTCCTCCTCCTCCTAGATATTGTTTTAACAACTGGTCAGTAAAAGACGTAAAAATTGGACCAGAATTGAGTTCCAGCGATCATCGTAGCTTACTTTTCACCATAAATTTTGACAAAGCTAAATACTGTGTACAGTTCTGGTCACCATATTACAAAAAAAAAAAAAAACATAGAAAAAATAAAAAAGATACAGTGCAGAGTCACAAAGATGATTCCAAGATTGCGCAATAAGCCGTATGAGGAACAACTGGAAGAACTAAACCTATTTAGTTTAACAAAGCGCAGGATAAGAGGAGACCTAATTGAAGTGTTCAAAATTTTCAAAGGATTATAGTAACATTGATGCACATAAATATTTTACCATTGATCATTCTAACCTAACAAGAAATTAATGGATTCAAGATTATACCCAAACGTTTTAAATCCTACGAGGCCAAACATTTTTTTCTTTAATCGTATAGTAAATATATGGAATAAACTTCCTGCAGAAATTATGAAACAGCAATACTATTGAATCATTCAAAAATAAAATAGACAAATATTTAAAAGCAAATTCCCAACAAGCTCTCTTCTTGTCCGAATAATTACTAAATTCACTAATAAACTCTTTTTTTACAGACACCAGTTTTATTATAAATTGCATTAACTTTCAGACAGGCGTATAGAGTTCACCGTAGGGTAAATAGTAGAACTTCCTTTCATCCTTTCCTATGAAAATTCCATGTCAGTTTTTCTATACTGCATGGTACTTTTCCCAACTATTTCCATGCCAGCGCAAGCTGGAGTGGTGGGTGGGGAGGAGCCTTCTGCTATGTTGTCCTGTCTCTCTTCCCTGTAGCTAGTTAGAAGTAGTTACCAAACAGCCTTGCAAGGACCAAAAGGTCTGTTGCTGTTTGACTTTCCTTTGTATTCCTTTGTATTCCTCCTCCTCCTCCTCCTCCTCCCTCCTCCTCCTCCTCCTCCTCCTCCTCCTCCTCCTCCTCCTCCTCCTCCTCCCGCTCCTCCTGCTCCTCCTCCTCCTCATCCCCCTCCCATCACTCAGTCCCTTTGTCCTCACCATCATCCCACCCACTTCAAACAACGCCAAATCTGTCTCTCCCTTACTGTAATATTTCCTCCCATTCTCTCTTCTCTCTCTCTCTCACTCTCTTCTTCTCTCTCTCTCTCTCTCTCTCTCTCTCTCATCTCTCTCTCTCTCTCTCTCTCTCTCTCTCTCTCTCTCTCTCTCTCTCTCTCTCTCTCTCTCTCTCTCTCAACAATTTTATTTTTTTACTGAAAGAGAAACCATTTATAAAGACATGAAAAAATAACTCGATTTATATTTGTTAAGCGAAGCAAATTGTTTGATGAAACGTTTCCTAGTTCCATAAAACGTAACTATTTTTTAGTTTTTTATCTTGATTTCTATCACAGAGAGAGAGAGAGAGAGAGAGGAGAGAGAGAGAGAGAGAGAGAGAAGAGAGAGAGACCTCGATAAGCAATGAATATCAAATTACACAACTCCACACTTCCTCCCTCACCTGTGAGCCTTCTCACCTTTGTCCTCGACCAGCCACCACTCCATCATCTCCTCCCTTGACACACTTACCTTCCCTCACTCTCCACCTTACTCCTGCCCACCCAATTCTGAGGTGTATACTCTAAACACCAAAGCATGTAGGCGGGAATGTGGTACATGTGCTCGTTTTCACAGCTATCAGCGTACAAATACACAAGGCAAAGGGTGAAAATCCTCTTCATTATCCGGTGGCTCGATATGATTTATTATCGTCAGCATTTATTTTTTTCGTTTTTTTTTTCTGGTTTAATAAAAAAAAGTTTGTAATAATAAAAAAAATAACTTGGGATTCGGTAATGTAATACAAGGCATGGCCATCCCTTGGTGTGTGTGTGTGTGTGTGTGTGTGTGTTGTGTGTGTGTGTGTGTGTGTCGTTGTTTCTGAAGATGCTTTTTTTGTTGTTTTATTTTATAGGTGACTTGTCGAAGTCGTTGATTTGTTTCACGTGTTAAGTAGAGCATATTTTTTTTTTCTGAAAAATTTATGAAGATGTGTCAGTAACAGCAGGGATAGTACAGTGGTATTAGAATTAACATCAGTAGTAGCAATAATGACTGATCATGAATGGAGAAATAGGCATTGTGCTTAATGGAAATGTTTCAACATGATTAAATTCATCAGTGACTGTACTTCAAGCGAAATGAAATAGTGATTTTTCTTTTAAGAAATATGACCTTGTATTTTCGATTACAGTAACAAAGACCGAATGAATTAATGTTAAAAACGTTCTTTATGATATATAAATACATGATGAAAAACTGAGAGAGAGAGAATATATATATATATATATATATATATATATATATATATATATATATATATATATATATATATATATATATATATATATATATATATATATATATATATATATATATATATATATATATAATATATATATATATATATAATACACACACACACACACACACCACACACACACACACACACACACACACACACACACACACACACACACACACACACACACACACACACACACACACAGTGCTTGATTCTGATCCGGTGAGGCGCATGACCCACATTCTCTGGGAGGATCCCGCGCTCCTTTACGAGTGCGTCACATTAATTATCTTTTGTCTGCAAACTTAGAATCATGTGTCAGGAAGATTAACTGCCGAGTTCATGGCGATTATTTCTGGGTTGTGCTAACCCAAACTCCATTGAATTAAATTATCATGACTAACAACCCCCGCTCACCTAAGGCTGTTACATTCTTTGTGCTGTTCATGCGCCACATTAGTGGCCCGGGTCGTAACAGTGGACGCTTATAGTGAGGGAGTAAGTACTAGTCTTTTTCAAGTATTGTGAGACCTTTCCTTCCTTGTTCTTGTGGTGTGGATGATTCAGTACCTTTCACGATGGCTAGGGCAATAGTGAAAACAGAATTCTATCTTAGTTTTGTATTCTTAGTAACGTGTTTGTGTGTGGGGGGAGGGGTTAGTGTGTGTGTGTATGTGTGTGTGCGTGTTAGTGGGTGTAGGTGTGTTTGCGCTTGCGCGTGTGTGTACAGCATTTCTGTAATGGGGTGGTATCATCAATAATTCAACGGACGTTACCTCACGCAGGGATCTGTCTGTCCAGTGGCAGGCCACACCCATGTGTCATTCGGGCTCTTCTCGCCAAGCTCTCATTCCTGCTGGCCCTTACGTAAACACAGACACACACACACACACACACACACACACACACACACACACACACACACACACACACACACACACACACACACACACACACACACACACACACGTCGCAAGTAGGTCAGGGATTTTAGTTAGCTACAAGTTGAAGATAAGACGCCAGAGACTTTCTCTACGCGTCCTTGCCTCTGCACTGGCGTCCTTCAAAATTGCAGGGCCGTGCACAAACAAACGGCGAACAAGCAAGCACCCGAGAGAAAAGATGGGGGGTAAGGGTGTATCTGTAAACATTACTGGGATTGTACACGAATTTATTTTTTAAAAAGGTCTGAGGTATTTAAAACGATGTGATTTATGAGGACGAATATGGATAGGCACTAGATGTCAAGGAGAATAAATACTACTTTTACTCGACCAGTAAGAGGAACCGTTCTGAGTAGGGTGAGGAGGAATTCCAGGCAGGGGTGAAAGGGAGAGATTAATTCAAATTGAGGGTGCTGCTTCTGCATGTGTTAAAGTGATTTCCGGCAAATACAAACGTGATTCAATAGTATTTTCTTTCCAAGATTTTTTCCCTCTTTCTCTTTCTATTCGCTCGCGCCTTGCTTTGTCCTTTGCATTATTCAAAAATGCAAATGCTTGTTCGTGGCGTGCTGTTCTTTATTGTGTTGTGCTTTTGTCATTCCATCAAATATCATGTTGATGGCAAGGGAAAGAGGCACTGATGTGTGTGTGTGTGTGTGTGTGTGTGTGTGTGTGTGTGTGTGTGTGTGTGTGTGTGTGTGTGTGTGTGTGTGTGTGTGTGTGTGTGTGTGTATGTATGTTTCTCCAATCTCGCCTTATGTACATTTCTTTACATTCTTATTACCTTTTATATAGCATAAAAAGCTAATTTTGTAATGCAGGGATATGGTATATGAAAATAGCAAGAATTTGTATACTTTATAGTAATAAGAGCTAGAATAACAGTTCCACAATATCATGAAGTCGCAGTGAACATTTTTCCTTCTTTTCCACCCAAACTACCGGACCAAATCATAAAGTATAAAAGCGGAAAGTCAGACAAAGAGAGGTAACATGAAAAACAAGACAGAGTGTATGAGAGAGAGAGAGAGAGAGAGAGAGAGAGAGAGAGAGAGAGAGAGAGAGAGAGAGAGAGAGAGAGAGAGACGAAACGAAAGATAAGAAAGGAAAGAAGATAATTAAAAACGAAAACGGAAGACACATTTGCTGAGATTAGACAAGCGACAAAAACTGACGAAAACCCACCCCAGCTCCTCACTAACCCACTGAAGCCTCGTGTTTATGAAGACATCAAGAACACGACGAGCCTCGCAAATATCTCTTGTTACCCCGGTAGCGGTGGCCTTGACACGCTCTACTTCGACAGTATTCCACACATCCCCCGCCACACCACCTACACCTGCAAACATGGTCTTCATCCACTGTTTCACTCATATCTACCTCTCCCTCTTCTGATATCCCTTCTCCTCCACCATTCCACTCATATATACCTCCTCCTCCTCCTCTTCCTCCTCCTATCGTCATCTTCCTCCTCCACCACCATTCCACTCATATATATATATCTCCTCCTCCTCATTTTCCTCATCCTCCACCACCACTCATATTTATCTCGTCCTCCTCGTCCTCGTCCTCCTCGTTCACCACTCGACTCGTATATACCTCTGCTTCCTTATCTTACTCCTATTCCACCACTCCACTCCACTTCATTCGTATTTACCTCTCCCTCTCCCTCCACCTCCTTCTGCATCAGTTCCTTCCACTCCCAGCACCACCTTCATTCCTGGTGTGGCTTGAAGCCCAGCACGCTCCACATACCCTACTTCATCAGCACTCAGATCTGACTCTTTTTACTCCACTTTCAAACTTTTCTTTTACTTGATAACCTTACCTTTTTTCTTGCAGGAATTTATGTAGCAGTGTTAGTTCCTCCCAATCCACAGTATGTCCCCTTCATGCGATTTTATACTTGACATTATTTCGTGGCACTTTGCATGTCCCCCCTCAAGTATGTCCTCCACCAGGCCAGGCACTCCAGACTGGCACTCATCTTTACCTGCCATCCAGACTCCTTGTTTCAGTAAGTGCCAAGTGACTGTACCCCCCCCTCTCTCTCTCTCTCTCTCTCTCTCTCTCTCTCTCTCTCTCTCTCTCTCTCTCTCTCTCTCTCTCTCTCTCTCTCTCTCTCTCTCTCTCTCTCTCTCTCTCTCTCTCTCTCTCTCTCTCTCTCTCTCTCTCTCTCTCAGTCATCTCAGTCACCTCACTATACCAGACACAGGGGCAGGATGACAGGAGGAGAATGTGTATGTCTTGCCTTGTTTTGTCTCTCTCACTTTTTATATTGTTATTTTGTTTCGTTTCGTTTTGTTTTGTTATGTTTTGTTTTCCTTGTCGCATTTTGCTTCACTTCTGTGTGTGCATGTGTGTTTTTGTTTTACTCTCTCTCTCTCTCTCTCTCTCTCTCTCTCTCTCTCTCTCTCTCTCTCTCTCTCTCTCTCTCTCTCTCTCTCTCTCTCTCTCTCTTGCTTTTGTTGTGAATCTTGGTTTGTTGTCTCTTTCCACCGTTTTCGCACTCTCTTTATTGATCATCCACATACCGTGTCTCTCTCTCTCTCTCTCTCTCTCTCTCTCTCTCTCTCTCTCTCTCTCTCTCTCTCTCTCTCTCTCTCTCTCTCTCTCTCTCTCTCTCTCTGCCTCTTCCCACTTTCCACGTCTTACTTTCTTTTCTCACTACTTCCATTCTCACTCATTAGTGCAGACGCATCTTTCTTCCTTCCATCTCTTTTCCTTGCTCATTGTTCCCCCCTCTTTTCTAAACCCCCTTCCTTTCCTGCTGCACCTTCCGCACACTCATCACACACACGCTCGGCTTCATCCCTTTGCACTCAACTTTCCTCTGCTCGAAAACTTGATATAAAAACTCCGAGCACACAATGAGAGGCTTCCTGGGCCACCCGTCAAGCAGTCAGGGAAGGGGGAGGGTTGGTCTGGTTGAGGAGGGGCGGAGGAACGCAGGGAGGCGGTGCTGGGTGGTTGGCTGGGATGGGATAGGATACAGGGAGGTGGTGGGAGGAAAGGAGGGAGGAAAGCAGACAAACTGGTAGGAAATCGTGGAGGATTCCAGGATTCACTTCCAAAGGGTGGAGGAATCTCAGTGTTGGGGAGGAGGCGGGGATGGGGTGCCTCCAATAGCCTCTCGCTTATTGGCAGACGTGAGCTGTTATAGAGAAAGGGTTTAGATACATTTATAGATTTATTTTATTCTTATAATACAAGATACGATGAAAATTTTGATCATTCTGAGTTTTTTTTTTTTTTTTTTTTTTTTTTTTTTTTTTTTTTTTGCTCATGTATGATATGGTGGGGCTCGACTTTTGCAGTTTAATTGCGTGTTTTATTTTTAGTTTTATGGGTCATGTGCTGGCATACATACATGCTAGCGCGCGCGCACACCCATTCGCCAATCCGCACACACACACACACTTACAAACACATACACACACACACACACACACACACACACACACACACACACACACACACACACACACACACACACACACACACACACACACACACACACACACACACTTACAAACACACACACACACACACACACACACACACACACACACACACACACAACTATTTGATCAAAGCCACCTCTCCGCCGACACACCTCAGGCTGGGTCGCTGATTTTAATTACGGACGTACATTAGTTTGCTATTAATAATTCTAAATAACAAAGGTATCTGCAGTCAGATTTATATATTTATCTATTTGTGTAAATACATATTAAAATGAAATAATCGGCTGTAGATTTTATTTATTTATTTATTTTTTATTGGTATGTTTTTTTTTTTTTTTTACGTTCTTGTATTTATCATTAATGGAAGTGGACTGGGTTGTTGTTGTGTTATTTTCATGTACGTGTCTCACTCACACACACACACACACACACACACACACGAAAGAGAGAGAGAGAGAGAGAGAGAGAGAGAGAGAGAGAGAGAGAGAGAGAGAGAGAGAGAGAGAGAGAGAGAGAGAGAGAGAGAGAGAGAGAGAGAGAGAGAGAGAGAGAGCCACTGCTACTGTTTGACTCGTGCGACAAAAAACTGGAATGTTTCACTTTTTTCTTTTTTTCTTTTTTTTCCTTCCCACCAAATACCTCCGATGCTCGTCTCTCTCCCCCACACCATCTGCCGATTCGAACCCCCTTCCAGCTCTCCTCCCCCTCCCTCCCTCCCTCCCTTTCTTGTTCTTTCGTGTTTCCTTTCCTCTCCCTCCAGCCATCCCTCTCCCTTACAAGGCTCGGCGCTTGCCCTCGTTCTTTCCTTCCTTTGTTTCTATCATTTACCATTCTGCCCTTCGTATCTCTCTCTCTCTCTCTCTCTCTCTCTCTCTCTCTCTCTCTCTCTCTCTCTCTCTCTCTCTCTCTCTCTCTCTCTCTCTCTCTCTCTCTCTCTCTCTCTCTCTCTCTCTCTCTCTCTCTCTCTCTCTCATCATCCCACCACCCTCATTTCGGCGTGTAGGTTAGGTTCCCGTCCCATACTCTGGCGCCCCAACGCTCCTCTGTCATGTTGGAGCGTTCGTTTTTTTTTTTTTTCTTATCTCGACAGATAAAAAAATCATTATACATTAGTAGATATAATTGTTAACGTAAAGATTTTTGGTCGTGACACATATTTAGAGTTTTTCATATGTTATTGCTACAACTACAGAGCGCCCTGATTGTTAGAATTTTGTTTTATTTCATTCTGATTGGTGTATTAAGCTTTTGTAGTCATTCGTAGATATAATATCCGATAAAAGACAAGCCAGACACAACACTGTTTCAGCTTTTACACACACAACTCGTATCTCTGCGGCAACTTATCTTCCCTGTACGAGTAACAGAGGTGAACGTCTAGAACACAATTTGTGAGATGGTATCACTTCCTTTGTCCTTTGTACCTGTAAAACAATTCCGCCAGACGCAGCACTGAATGTTCCGCTTGCGTATAACAGAAAATCGTCTCTGCGATTGCGTGACGAACGTGTGAAAAACGAAAAAAAAGTAAAATAAGAAATTGTGTTCCGGAATCATCTAAACATAGTGAGGAAGATGGAATAAAAATATCCACACTTTTTCTTTTGTTTTGCTTTTTTCCTTATTTTACCTCTCACTGTGTCTGTCTCCCTTGATTCTTTAGCACATACTGTCCTCCTTTTTCTCTTGCTCTGTATTTCCTCTGCGTTGTTTCTCTGTTTATGTATTCCTCGTACGCTTGCCGCATTCATTTTACGATTGCAATTCAGTTCGACTCGAATAGAATTTCTAACGTTTCTGAGCTGCATATTCTGGCAACTAACGAGCTAACTGATTCATCTGGAAATGTAGAGGCATACTGTATCAAAGGTCAATATATATATATATATATATATATATATATATATATATATATATATATATATATATATATATATATATATATATATATATATATATATATATATATATATATATATATATATATATATGTTATTTTTTTTATCTATTTATTTATTTATTTTTTTTTCATGCAACAAAAGTAAGTCCGTCATTTTCACATTACAAATACATGTTTTTGTTCAGGTACATATCTAACACCATACTCAAAAACTGTGTACTTAACCTTCAGAAAAGATGGATATTCCCCATTTTTCGAAGGTTGTCCAGCCGTCATACCTCAATGAAACGTGTCCTACTTCACTCTCCAGCCAGCAGCGCCATTCAGCCTCGTAACCCAGCACTGAACTTGCTCACAAAGTCATACAAAACAAAGTACGCGGCGTCCCAGAAAAAAAAATAATAAGTTTCTACAAAGTACCCAAAAAACTTGTCCGCCAGAGACCTCGCCGTAATTTATCCTCTTTGGTGGTAACTTGACTTTACACAGACCAAAAACAGAGTCAAGTTGCCAACACAGGTCATAACTTGTCATGTGCCCCCATGTGCCGCAATGAGCAAAACTTGTGGTGGCCTGCCATAAATATTAGATTTATGTGTGTGTGTGTGTGTGTGTGTGTGTGTGTGTGTGTCTGTGTAATTGGAAAAAATATAAATCACCTTTAATATTAGCTTTTGTCTCTAAAAATACGGCAAACAGTGTGGCTTTACGCGTGCACCGGACAATGGTAGATGCTTGTAATTTATTAAATGTGAAAGTGAAACCAGCGCAAAACAGCAAATCATACGAAAAAACTGATGCACCTCAACATTATTTTTTGGCGAATGTAAAAGCGCAGCACCAAATATGGTGAGCCCGCTGGTGTCACCTCGACTTAAGCGTCTTACGTTACTCAGCCGTCAAATGAGCAAAATTCACCTTTTCGAGGCCAACCTTTCTCCACAGAAAAAGAACGACATTGTATGAGAAAAACTGGAGGGTGTGTTTATTGTTTTGACCTCACATGACACCGTTTCCGTGTCCTCAAAATGCTGAAAGGGTCACATTTTTCTTGCGAGATCTGGGCCACGGTGACACAGCCTCTGGAACTCGTCAGCCTCACGACGGAGACAGACGAGCAAGGTTCATACACAATATTTGGATACGTTTTTTTTTTTCAGTAAAGGCTCATTTTATTGTTACGATAACAAGGAGGCGACCCACGATGATGAGTGGGTGCACAATACTTCTCAGTCTCTCATTTACAATATTGATAAGTATATGAATCGTAAACAATGCCGTTGTAACTATTTACTGACAAAGATTACTTAAATGAGCTATGTGCAGTTGTTTCACATAAAATTACAGAAGTGTGGTATAAATGCCCAGAAATATATTTGTTCTTTTCAAGATAAAGATCATAATATCTTGAACCACGAGATTATGAGCAAGTAAATGTATAGCTAGTCATTCTAGGCGATAAATGATAATGATATTCCTGTTCATACAACAGAGAGAGAGAGAGAGAGAGAGAGAGAGAGAGAGAGAGAGAGAGAGAGAGAGAGAGAGAGAGAGAGAGACATTACATCATCAGTGTATTTAGTTTTTTTTTCTTTTTTTTTTCTTCCAATGGCTCACCTGTGCCCTTACGCACTGTGAAGCAGAGCTTGCGAACAGAATGTCCTGCCTCTTGAACTCCTCTTTCCTCCACTCCCCTCTCTGCTATCCTCCTTAACTTACTCTTCTCTCCGCGAAGCCCTTTCACTCGGCTCCCTTGCCCTTGTCCCTCTCTGCCCTCACCTGGTCGTGGCCTTTTAATTCTTAGTTCCATTGGCTTCCATTAAACTCCTACCCACCACCACCTTGTCCTTTTCAGGTTCATTTCCGGCTCACGGTTCCTGCCCATCCAGAGTCAACACAGCGACAGGTAGGGAGTCCGCTGTGTGTGTGTGTGTGTGTGTGTGTGTGTGTGTGTGTGTGTGTGTGTGTGTGTGTGTGTGTGTGTGTGTGTGTGTGTGTGTGTGTATTTTGTATCCTTGTCAAGAAAACTAAATATTTTTCCTAATCTGCACTTTGTTTCTAATATATTTTTTTTACGCAGCATAAAAGCCTATAATGCATTACTTCTTACTGGTTATAACATTCCGTCACTGTAGTTGTAATGGGTTTTAGTTTCATGTAAACATATCTTACGGTATAAGCAAAATGTGTGTTCCTATGTTTCGACCAGCATGCCTCATCATGTTAACCAAACTATGCCTTTTATTAGTATTTTTTTCCTGCACTAAATTATTCGAAAACAAAAAAAAGAAACTGGTCAGTTGCCATTCTGATGGTGATAAAAATAGTACTAGTGATTTAATTCTGTAGAATCAGTCTCAAATTTACTCAGTGCAGCTCAGAGTTTCATATTATGGCACGAATAGAAAAAAAAAGACGTTAACAGACAGAAGAGAAATGTATCGTTCTGCATTTCAAAATATTGCAGTCCAAAGAATATGTACAACATGGTGATGATTTTTTTTTCTGTGGTGTTCATTTTGCATTGTGTTCTTGTGTCCCCTCCTGGCGGCAACATGAAACTTTACCACAAGCGCTACAAGGGACTGAGGGTGAGGGTTGAAATGTCATGCCAAAAAAAAAAAAAAAGAAAGAAAGAACTAAGGAAATGCCCAGCTAGACACCCACATCCCCCATACACACACATGCAAAACAAAAACAATTAAGTAAACAATACAGTTGCAAGAGTAAGAGTAAGAGTAAGAGACCTTCATTTTAGATGATATATATTTAAACAGATTTAAGGAACATTACGAGCATGAAAATTAAAACAGGAATTAGTGCTCGTATCAGTGTCACTGCATTTTTCTTAAAGCGGGAATATATGTAAAGAAGCAGTGAGGGCGCCTTATTGGAGTACTTTTGCTACTTCGTTTTTCCGGACAAAGATGACGAAGAGAGAGAGAGAGAGAGAGAGAGAGAGAGAGAGAGAGAGAGAGAGAGAGAGAGAGAGAGAGAGAGAGAGAGAGAGAGAGAGAGACGTGGCATGTAAGACGTGTACGTAAAGCAACAACAAAAACGGGTATCTTTTCCTTCCTGAAGACAAACATTTTTTCTCACCGAATTTCAAAGGTTATTTGACTCTCTCTCTCTCTCTCTCTCTCTCTCTCTCTCTCTCTCTCTCTCTCTCTCTCTCTCTCTCTCTCTCTCTCTCTCTCTCTCTCTCTCTCTCTGTGTGTCTTTGCGTATCCAGAAAAAGAAAAGTTAGGCTATGAAACTGGTAATGTGCTCGTCATATGAGGTGAACGAGGCGGTGACAGGTAATGCGGTGATGATGTAAGGAGTGTTCGAGAGAGAGAGAGAGAGAGAGAGAGAGAGAGAGAGAGAGAGAGAGAGAGAGAGAGAGAGAGAGAGAGAGAGAGAGAGAGAGAGAGAGAGAGAGAGAGAGAGAGAGAGAGAGAGAGAGAGAGAGAGAGAGAGAGAGAGAGAGAGAGAGAGAAATAGAGAGAGAGAGAGAGAGAGAGAGAGAGAGAGAGAGAGAGAGAGAGAGAGAGAGAGAGAGAGAGAGAGAGAGAGAGAGAGAGAGAGAGAGAGAGAGAGAGAGAGAGAGACTGGAGGTTGAGGGGCCAAACGGGAAAATGTAAATGAGGCTGTTTACCAATTTCGGGTGGATGGTAACGGCCCTGCGAGACACGGCTATTACCATATAAATGACCGCGGGGACGAACAGCCGAGGCGTAAAGAAAGCGAATGCACAAAAGAGTTTGTAAATGCCCGTCAGGGAGAGGAAAGAGAATCCTGGAAGTTTTATGTGGGATTTTCACTTTTCGAGGGTGACAGAAAAAAAAGCTCTACTTAATAGCCACCATGAATGTGAAATTGGTAAGGAGCGTGAGGGAACACAGAGCGAGGCGCCTGAGAGCTGTGTAGAGGGAATTTATGACGCTGTAGCTTGGTGATGCTTTTTTAAAAGTTTTACAATTAAGTGAAAAGAAAAGAAAAAGTAATGGGGAGCTACAGACTGAATGTTTTAAGACGAGTATCTGCCACAATATTTTTTTCTCAGTGCCTGATTATTATTTTATTAGATGAAAATTTATTTCATCCATCGATATCTGATGTCTTTTAAGTATAAAGAAAGATTTATTAATCTGCATACTTTCAGACACTCAGATTAGAACCTCTACCACCACCACCACTTTTACGTGTTATTGTCACAACTGCCACTGCTGGTGCTTCTGCTGTTAATACTTTTTTTTTTATGTTGTAAGGACTGACGTTTTACTAGGCTTCGTATTCTTCGCCAACGCGGTGGTCAGTCAGCATGTACACATAACGTCACTCTCTTTCTTGCACTTTAGGATGAAGCGTTTTAAAAGAACATGAGTCCATAGGAAGTGGATACCGAAGGAAATGAATGACATTCAGTTCTTCATGCCGTTAACATTTCCATCAAATACCAAGAGTTTTTAAAGTGGAATATGAATTGTAATTAACTCATGTTATCAGTATGAAAACAGCCCACGTCGGTGCCGTGAATGAGCAATTTTTTTCCTCCTGCATATTTTTTTTTTTTTTTTTGCGAAACCTCTATAAAACATGCACAGAAAAAGTACACATGGAGCGGATTGGTGTTGCCTTTGACACTCACGATACATTTGCCAATCTCCGCCACCAGTGTTGCGGAATTGATTGAGAAATTAAGGTTCACCGATCAAAGAATGAATTGAAAAATTAGCTGGCTGTCCCTCAAAAATTCTCCAGCGAAATACGCTGAAATAAATATGTTGCTCGCAGGCAAAATATGTGTTACAGTGAATGAACGCATTGTCTACATCTTCCTAATCTTTATGGGATGTGTTCTTGCTTACATGTTCCTCCTCCATTTGTGATAAGGTAGAGGAAGAACTTCCTGGCGGTCGGAACATCAGAGCCTCTCGTTGGAAACCCTCACACACACACACACACACACACACACACACACACACACACACACACACACACACACACACTATGGGATGTTTATTTATTATCTTATTATTTTCTAGTTGTTTGAGTGACGGAGAAAAATCCAGTTTCTTCACGGATTGGTATATATTTCTCCTTTGTGCCCATTTATCACCGGTGTGATCTAACGACACCAGTTGAGAGAGAGAGAGAGAGAGAGAGAGAGAGAGAGAGAGAGAGAGAGAGAGAGAGAGAGACAGAGAGAGAGAATGTGCTGGTAGATAAATACTCGTAGGTCACGCGAATTTTGTGTTTATTGCTCTCTCTCTCTCTCTCTCTCTCTCTCTCTCTCTCTCTCTCTCTCTCTCTCTCTCTCTCTCTCTCTCTCTCTCTCTCTCTCTCTTTAAGGCTGGAATCAGTGGTGCAGTCTTGCTTAGTCATGTAACGTGCAGTAAATCAGCAATCAATAAGATTTTTATTTATTATTGAATCCGATAATTAACTCCGCATTTTTATTTGATGGAAGAAACACCTTACTGGTGATGCAATGAATCTTTAACACACACATATATTTTGTAGCGCGGTGCACTGCAATTCACCATCGTTACTATCATAAACATTCCCCAGCTTTTGTAATTGCGAAAATTTAATCGAAGATATGAAATAATAATTTAATTACGAAGCAATCATTGATCATTCATCCTTTCGTAACACAGTTCAGAGGAGCATGTTACTAGTTTTTAAGTTACTGTTAAGGATATTATATGATTAAATCCTAAGTGCTAAGAAATCGAAACACTTCTTTCACCTTTTTAGGCCATGTAAAGAGGGATGCTTAAGTCACACCTGGAAGCTTTTATCAGCACGTCCACCTGAGGTGTGTCTGTAGTGCCTGAATAACCCTGCTGATGAGGCATTAGTATTTACCTACCCTATTGATCCCGCGTCCTGATTACAAGCCTCTTTATGTAGGTGAATAAGCCGCAGTAGGGCTCGAAGGCTTCCATTCAGCAGCAGGCGGTGGCCCAGATGACTAGACTCTCCATGCTGTGTTCTGTGAAGGAAGTTGATATCCTCTTTAGGCGAGCTGGCTAGAATGGCAGCTCAAGTGTGTTGCACTGTACGCAATAATTTAATTTTACCATTATCGTTATTATCATCATGTACGATTATAGAGGATATACCAATGTACACTCGTCTGTATATGTGTTACGGTCAAAGGATAATATTGTTTGTTTTAGTCCTTATTTTCTGTTTTGCATTAGGTTTCAAGAACTACGGTGTGTGTGTGTGTGTGTGTGTGTGTGTGTGTGTGTGTGTGTGTGTGTGTGTGTGTGTGTGTGTGTGTGTGTGCGCGCGCGCGCGCGCCGCGTCTTGAGGTGTAACGATCTTGAATAATTAATATAACCAATACTAGTATTTGCATAAACAATTATAATAGTTCTAGGAGAAGGCAGTTCTCGTTCGCGCCATCGGTCCAGGGGGACTTGGCTGAACCCGCCGCCGCTCTGCCATTGCAAGAGCAAGTGAGTACGTTTACATGATGAATAGCATTCTTAGAAGCCCGGTGACTTCTTGAGTTTTCTTTCCAGAGAGTGGTAACTTTGATCTCGCGGTTGTATGTGGCTTTCAGAAACAGACATTTTGTGTGGCTGCATCCCGCCTCCGTTTTGTGCTGAGTGGTTGTGAGGCATCTGTCAGATATACGAGTGCTTCAGGCAGCTTCCAGATTCGTCATTATGGCTTTCGACATTCCAGACCAAGGCTCTTTCCAAGCAAGGTTACTGCATAGAACTCGAAAGGAGCCTTTGTCAATGGAGAAAATACTTTGTGTATTGATGCATAAAGAATCATTCCAAGTTATAAGTGCGCATAACGTATTTTATCTGTCACATCATCTTCGAACTCATAATTACTCTCAGTGTTTAATAACTAATGCACGTGGTTATAATTCACAATTCACAATTCTTTCTGTCTCATTATTTCGCCATTTGGCGAAATATTTCTCCATCAATCTCTCTCATTTAATTCTTGTGTCCGTCTGGTGCGCGTCCCTCTCTCTCAGTCAGGTGAAGACAGCGTCATGTCAATAGCAGTTTGTTCCTCTCCTGGGATTTTTATCCTTCAAACAGAAGGGAGCTTTCACTTCAGGCAGTGAAAACCCAATCCACTCTGGCGCCCTCCCATTACCTTTACTGGTGACACCTGCTGCTTCGCCGCCACTGCCGTTATTGCCTGGAGGACGATGTGCTTGTGTTTACTGATCTCTTGATTAATAACTTTAATTCATTTGTCTATGCCTACTAATTGCTTTGCTTACTAATTAACTAATTAATTAACTCATTTATTTTTCATTTGCTTATTTTAGTCGGCAATTAATGTTATGATAGTAGGAATAAGATATTTCAAAAGAAAATAGGACATCATTTTTTCAGTGTGAATGTCAGTTCCGCATTAAGAACAAAAGATATCCGTTAACTTGTCCCGCATAACTTCATATAATCTGTACTAATTACTGCATATTCGAAACAGTATTATGATCAGCCCTAATTGCTTACAGTAACAGTGCAAAGCATTACTACTACTACAACTACAGTTGCAATTACTGCCAATCAGCAATATGACAAAGACGCCAGTAGCAATAGTACCTGTATCAGTATCAACTATAGTGGCGGCATTTACGCCAAGTGAGATATTTTGGCTCAACCATCAGGGAGTGTTGCATGTGAAAAGCTATATTTACCGCTTGCCTGAATGTTACACCTGTGGCGACAAGACTTAGCCATCGCAGGCATTGTGTAGCTGCAAATTTCGTTTGTTTTGATTGAATAATTGTAGCCATTGTGTTGAAATTAGTTGATATATGGCTTTGAGAGATTAAACATTGTTAAATTCAGAATCATTCTACTTGTTGTATTTCTATGTTGATAAGTTGCTACGATGTTGTACCGGTGACAGAACTGACAAAAGCTGCTTTTTTTTTTTATGTAGGAAGAGCACTGGCCAAGGGCAACAAAAATCCAATAAAAAAATGCCCACTGAAATGCCAGTCCCATAAAAGGGTCAAAGCAGTAGTAAAAAATTGATGAATAAGTGTCTTGAAACCTCCCTCTTGAAGAAATTCAAGTCTTAGGAAGGTGGAAATACAGAAGCAGGCAGGGAGTTCCAGAATTTACCAGAGAAAGGGATGAATGATTGAGAATACTGGTTAACTCTTGCGTTAGAGAGGTGGACAGAATAGGGGTGAGAGAAAGAAGAAAGTCTTATGCAGTGAGGCCGCGGGAGGAGGGGAGGCATGCAATTAGCAAGATCAGAAGAGTAGTTAGCATGAAAATAGCGGTAGAAGACAGCTAGAGATGCAACATTGCGGCGATGAGAGAGAGGCTGAAGACAGTCAGTTAGAGGAAAGGAGTTGATGAGATGAAAAGCTTTTAATTCCACCCTGTCTAGAAGAGCAGTATGAGTGAAACCCTCCCCAGATATGTGAAGCATACTCCATACGTGGACGGATAAGGCCCTTGTACAGAGTTAGCAGCTGAGGAGGTGAGAAAAACTGGCGGAGACGTCTCAGAACACCTAACTTCATAGAAGCTGTTTTAGCTAGAGATGAGATGTGAAGTTTCCAGTTCAGATTATAAGTAAAAGGCAGACCAAGGATGTTCAGTGTAGAAGAGGGGGACAATTGAGTGCCATCAAAGAAGAGGGGATAGTTGTCTGGAAGGTTGTGTCGAGTTGATAGATGGAGGAATTGAGTTTTTGAGGCATTGAACAATACCAAGGTTGCTCTGCCCCAATCAGAAATTTTAGAAAGTTCAGAAATCAAGCGTTCTGTGGCTTCCCTGCGTGAAATGTTTACCTCCTGAAGGGTTGGGCGTCTGAAAAGACTTGGAAAAGTGCAGGGTGGTATCATCAGCGTAGGAGTGGATAAGACAAGAAGTTTGGTTTAGAAGATCATTAATGAATAATAAGAAGAGAGTGAGTGATAGGACAGAACCCTGAGGAACACCACTGTTAATAGATTTAGGAGAACAGTGACCGTCTACCACAGCAGCAATAGAACGGTCAGAAAGGAAACTTGAGATAAAGTTACAGAGAGAAGGATAGAAGCCGTAGGAGGGTAGTTTGTAAATCAAAGCTTTGTGCCAGACTCTATCAAAAGCTTTTGATATGTCCAAGGCAACAGCAAAAGTTTCACCAAAATCTCTAAAAGAGGATGACCAAGACTCAGTAAGGAAAGCCAGAAGATCACCAGTATAGCGGCCTTGACGGAGCCCATACTGGCGATCAGATAGAAGGTTGTGAAGTGATAGATGTTTAAGAATCTTCCTGTTGAGGATAGATTAAAAAAACTTTAGATAGGCAGGAAATTAAAGCAATAGGACGGTAGTTTGACGGATTAGAACGGTTACCCTTTTTTAGGAACAGGCTGAATGTAGGCAAACTTCCAGCAAGAAGGAAAGGTAGATGTTGACAGACAGAGCTGAAGAGTTTGACTAGGTAAGGTGCAAGCACAGAGGCACAGTTTCGGAGAGTTTTAATTACGTCTGGCCGGACCTCTGGAGAAATGTGAGAACAATAGGAGGAACCCCATTAGGTCCATAAGCCTTCCGAGGTTTTAGGCCAGCAAGGGCATGGAAAACATCATTGCGAAGAATTTTAATAGGTAGCATGAAGTAGTCAGAGGGTGGAGGAGAGGGAGGAACAAACCCAGAATCGTCCAAGGTAGAGTTTTTAGCAAAGGTTTGAACGAAGAGTTCAGCTTTAGAAACAGATGTGATAGCAGTGGTACCATCTGGTTGAAATAAAGGAGGGAAAGAAGAAGAAGCAAAGTTATTGGAGATATTTTTGGCTAGATGCCAAAAGTCACGAGGGGAGTTAGATCTTGAAAGGTTTTGACACTTTCTGTTAATGAAGGAGTTTTTGGCTAGTTGGAGAACAGACTTGGCATGGTTCCGGGCAGAAATATAAAGTGCATGAGATTCTAGTGATGGAAGGCTTGAGTACCTTTTGTGGGCCACCTCTCTATCATGTATAGCACGAGAACAAGCTGTGTTAAACCAAGGTTTAGAAGGTTTAGGTCGAGAAAAAGAGTGAGGAGAGGAGGGAGAGGGAGAGGGATGGAAGGAGGCAGACATGAGAGGTGGTTCCATTAATTATGCCTAAGATGAGTCATTAACTTAAATTAAATTGGTCTCATTGAATTAAATTATGCACACTAGAAACGCGTGTCTTCTCTCTCTCTCTCTCTCTCTCTCTCTCTCTCTCTCTCTCTCTCTCTCTCTCTCTCTCTCTCTCTCTCTCTCTCTCTCTCTCTCTCTCTCTCTCTCTCTCTCTCTCTCTCTCTTTAATGTATCTGACTAGACTCCTGTATGTCTTACACTATTTAGATTAATTTTAGAGGATTGTGGACAAAATCAGAAGAGGAAGTGTATCGTTCACACATCTTCATGCAGAGTGATGGATACATTTCCAGAACACCTCTCTGTGTCAGACAGTTCTCGCACAGATGTATTGGAAATTTTTGTTTTTACGAATCCAAGCGTGGGAGTCACATCTGCAATCCAAATTTTTTCACGAGTGGTTGGCCGTCACGGCGCCGCATACCAGTCCTGTTCACTCCATCGTTTTCCATTTTCTTAAGAAAGGCGGACAGGAGCGTGATGTTAAGCATGAGCGTGTATCCTTACCCAGACTTCATTAGATGAAACGGAGAAAATACTTCTGGAGAAAAGCAGCGGTACTAGCTTAGATACCAGTGACGCATAACACACACACACACACACACCAGCACCATAAGATCAGCTACCTACAGGCTGTACATGCTGCTCAAACTCAGGTCGCTGGGGACGCCGACAGATGAGTTAAGGGGGTGTATCTTACCTTCATCCTCCCCAAACTCATGTACGCCTCCCCAGTGTGGTCCTCTTCCCTCACACAAACTCAACAGCCACAGTTGGAGAGTGTGCAGAAAAGGGCGTGCAGGGTCATCCTTGGCCCTGCATACACCACCTATGAAGAAGCCCTGAACACCCTGAGCCTGTCCAGACTATCCACCAGGTACCGTGAGGCTCTGGAGAAGTTTGGAAAAGGACTTCTGAATCATCCACGTCTCAGAAACATGCTGCCGCCTGACGCGCCTCGCCCGGCCCATGCCACCAGACACCACAACAAGATAACGCCCCTAAAGGCGCCGCGTACGGACCGGTACAGACTCAGTGCGATTCC
>NC_087159.1:14202500-14205000 GCF_035594125.1 Scylla paramamosain
ACACTATTCTCCTTTTATTTTGTTTACATGGCTTATTTTTCCTGGAGTGTTTTGCATTCATGAGAGAGTGTCAGAATTTCACGCGTCTCCATCAGAAGTGAACTAGAAAAAACGTAAAACTCGTCAAGAAGCGGCAAAGACTCTTTTCTTCCGTGGTGGAGCTGCATTCATCTTGGAAGCTGCGGCACACGAGAAGACGTGATGGTGGGACGTGTGGCTGTGTGTGCGTGTTCGCAGAGGACATCGTGAAGGAGTAAAGAAGAAGGAAAAACGTAGTGAAAAGAGAATAAAGATGAGATGAGGCAATGAAGAAGAAGGAAAAGGTGGAAGAGGAAGAAGGCGGATGAAGCTGATGAAATGAAAGGGTTTTGATCAAGGGGACAAAAGATGATTCCCTCCTCTTCTTATTGGAAGAAAGAGAGAGAGAGAGAGAGAGAGAGAGAGAGAGAGAGAGAGAGAGAGAGAGAGAGAGAGAGAGAGAGAGAAAAGAAACGAAGATGAGCAGCACGTACATAATTATGAAGAAAATTGAAGAGATGAACTACATGGCTATTAAATGATTTTACAGGATTTGTCCTATCACAATGGAAAACACAAAGATGAGGCTAAAATAATATATATAGAAAATTACTCTCTTTCACTGCATTTCCTTTCACATCCATATTTCGAGGTAAACTAAGGAGCACAAGGACGTCAGGAAGCAGGAGGACGGGTGGGCGGGAAGACACAGAGGCGGGAGAAGGCAAGGGGGAAGGAGGACGCGGGATTGTTTACTGAGTACATATAAAGGGGGCACACACATCTCCATACTCACACAAGAGCGACGCGCTGGTAGACCACCAGATGGTAGAGACCCTGATCGTAGTTGAGTGGGGAAGATGTGGGTGTGGGTGACGCCAAGAGTATACCAGCTGCGGTTCACGTCTTTCCGTATATTTGGGATTACAGCAACATATGTGATGAAGATATTGGAGATTTTTAGCCATCGTGGTGAAGGGTAGTTGGAGTAGAGAGAGAGAGAGAGAGAGAGAGAGAGAGAGAGAGAGAGAGAGAGAGAGAGAGAGAGAGAGAGAGAGAGGGAGGGAGGGAGGGAGGGAGAATATATCATCAATGGTCCTGTGATGACTATATCGCGCTTACATAAATTTTGTAGCAGTCATTTTCTTGCTTCCTCAGGCTCCTCCACCGTCATCGTGTGATTTATCCCCGCGCTGCAACTTACCTCGCCAACAGCGTTTTATTTTCAGTCGGATTTTCTCAGAAGCAGGGAAAGTGGAATTCTGCTTCATCAAGATATCATGCAATTATACGTGGTATTTTCTAAGGCTGTGTATCTTGTCCTTTCATCTCACTTGCCTGCTGACCTTTTGGGCAATACAGTATCGGATGTGTAGCTCAAGTGTCAGTTGCCTCCACGGAACGTTGTGGACCAAGGATGTGTATAGAAATTAAAAAGACATGATTTCTTGCAAACACACCCATCCACCCACCGACCCACCCATCCACACACACACACACACACACACACACACACACACACACACACACACACACACACACACACACACACACACACACACACACATACGAAATATGACTTTGCAAAGTGTTAAAAATTAAAGTAGCGAATCAGCGGGATTTATAGATTTATAGATTGAGTATATTTTTACATTCACATATGACTGCAAAACCAATGAACGGGTGATCGCAATATTTTTTCAACAAATGGATATATATTTGCACTCGATAAGAGATTTTGTTTTTCCTAGATAATATATCCCATAACCCTCTCTGATTATTCATTGAAAGAGTTAAAACGAACGCGTGTCAACATTTCACACTCAACCTCAGTCGTTCATTGCACACTTGCTCACGTAACTTCGGCAACGCGGGTGTCGACAGACGAGTTTGTTAACACCATCATCACTTTAGTCCATCCCGCTTCGCTATAAGAATATAGATTTATTAGACAGTTCGCATCATTCATTGCCATAATAATATTAGCAGGGGAAATTTTGTGGATAGTTATTGTATTTTTTTGTTTTTTTACGTAAGACGGCATTTAACACGAAAGAATTTCAGCTGTAACTGTAGTATTTTCATCATTCATAAATATCCCTTCATTTTCCTGACTTCATCGTTGTCATTGTCATCGTCATCCTTGTAGTCGTCTTTACTCGTACTGTCATTATTGCCCTCCTCCTCCTACCCCTCTTTTCCCTCCTCCCTCCTCCTCCTCCTACTACTCTTTTCCCTCCTCCTCCTCCTCCTCCTCCTCCTCCTCCTCCTCCTCCTCCTCCTCCTCCTCCTCCTCCTTTCCCCTCCCCTTTACTTCTCTTCCTCCATTTTCTCCCCTTCACGTTCTCTCCAACCTCACAGTTCCTCTTCTTGACGGTCGTGGCGGAAAATCGAGCTGGATGGTCCGTCACTTCACACATTTCCCAGGACGCTGCTCTCCACTTCCACTGTGCCACCATGCCGTCTGTCTTACCCGTCCACC
>NC_087159.1:14210000-14225000 GCF_035594125.1 Scylla paramamosain
CTGGATAACTCGAGTGGTGGATTACATTAGGCGAGTGTACAGTGCCAATGAAAAATGTGTAGGTGGTGATAGTGATGGTGGTGTACCGTGTAACTACGTGAACAAGCTTACATAAACCTCCTCCAGCCATTGCATACACACACACACACACACACACACACACGCTCTCGCCCACGTCTCCTCGTACTCTATTCACTTCCAGCGTTATCTTCCTTTACATACCTGTATCACTCGGCTCTGCTCATCACAGGTTATTGTACAGAAATTTCCCATTCATCTCTATTTGTTAGATAAAACTTTCAGGGATACTGAGTTACGTAAAAGTAGTGCGCTGTTCATCCCTCTATTTTTCCTTCCATCTGTCTGTCTGCGCCGATTTATTTTACCTACCTACTTATTTATTTATTTATTTATGTACTTATTTATTCATTCATTTATTCATTTATTGCAGCAGGTAGATTTTCAAATTATTTCTGGTGTGAATGAAAATAATGTACTCAGATATTATAACGTGATGCAGGAAATTGGGCACAGGCCAACGGAAGCTTCACACTCGATTATAAAACACCACTAGCGTGAACGAGAGCGAACTGTACAAACTTGTATAACAGATGTGAGTGTTTTAAAGTTACAGTGCCTTTTACGCGGAGATAATGGCATTCGTATGTTTATTAACTTTTGCGTCCTTTTATCTTTCCATGCGTAGACTATTACTGTGGAAGTGTTTGTGCTGGCGGATATACCAACAGGCTTGACATTAAGGACGTAGGCAGTACAAAGATACGAAATGTCAGAATCATCACCAGTAAGAATCATACAAAAGACCATTACAAGGAGTGAATAAACGATGCCCTGAAAAATTAAAAGAAGAAAGAAAGGATTAAACAATACATAGACAAAATATAAATAAAACCAATGTATATACACTTGTAATACATAATAAGTATTGAAGTATTTAAATTTATAAATGTGAAGAAAAAAAAACGGAGATAAATAAAAAGTATTGACCTACAAAATTATTCTTACCCTGAGACGTATTTTCAGTCGTGTGGCGAACGGAGGGAGAACGATTCAGAGTGATGAAGAAGGTGCTTACGAGTATGTGTATCCAGGGAGCGGCAGGACCTCTCATTCCCCCTCCTCCCGTGCTGCTTCAACACGTGGCTCTCCCGGCCTGGTAGTTCCGGCCGCTTATGGTCCATTATCGCTGCTTTGATATACGTTCACTTCCTTATTGGCCAGGAGGAAGTCAGCGCCACGTGTCTCCCCGGCGTGATTGCCTGAGCGCCATCACAGCTGCGTTATCATAGCTTCCATTTCTGAACAATAGTCTGGAAAAACACATACATATATGTGTTCTATTTATTTATCATTTCTATCAATCTATTTGTATTCACTAATTTATTTTTTACGTTCAACTCCTCTAATCTATCACGGCCAGGACTTTGTTTTCGGCATTCGGGAACCGTTACCAACAGTGGATGCCCTTACTGACCCAACGTACTGTATATGTAAGGAAAGAACGAAATGTACATGTAGTTTAAAAACGTTATACTTTTAGGTATAATTTAGAAGGAAAGTGTATATATGTAGTTATAAAGTGTAGATAAATATAGTTACAAAAATTAACATACGCATGCAGTTTTAGAAAGATTTACATAGATATAGTCTAAATGGAAGATGTTCATAGATTTAGTTTAGAAGTAATCCGGACGTGCTGTGTGCTAGAAATCACGGCTGGAGGCACACACACACACACACACACACACACACACACACACACACACACACACACACACACACACACACACACACACACACACACTCTCTCTCTCTCTCTCTCTCTCTCTCTCTCTCTCTCTCTCTCTCTCTCTCTCTCTCTCTCTCTCTCTCTCTCTCTCTCTGGCCAAAGCCAATAAGCTGACACGAGGAAAAAGTGAGTCTATTTACACAACATTAGAGTAAATGTTACTTATTTGTATACTTTAAACTTTCCAGTCTCGGTGAATAAAAAGGAGTAATCTACTGTGAATTCTGTAATCCTCTAAATATTTATGAGGAATTATTTACTTGGTCCGCTAATGGTGCAACGGTAACGGCTTCCACCACCGACACTAAAACCCTTATCATTATATTTACTGCTTACTTTATTATTATTACCATTCCGGCCTTTGTTTTCGTTGGAAGATTGTACTTACTACCTCCTCCACCTCTCTCTCTCTCTCTCTCTCTCTCTCTCTCTCTCTCTCTCTCTCTCTCTCTCTCTCTCTCTCTCTCTCTCTCTCTTTGATTTTCGTTAAAGAAGAAAGGAAGAAAAAATGATCTGACCTTTGAATGAAATTTAGAGAGATAGATTTAGGATATTCTCTCTCTCTCTCTCTCTCTCTCTCTCTCTCTCTCTCTCTCTCTCTCTCTCTCTCTCTCTCTCTCTCTCTCTCTCTCTCTCTCTCTCTCTCTCTCTCTCTCTCTCTCTCTCTCTCTCTCTCTCGCAAGTAAAATGGTCACAGATTATCTTGCTGAAAAAAGGAAAAAAAATAGAAAAACAACCAATTATTAAAAGAAAAGGAAAAATGATAATAAGAGAGAGAGAGAGAGAGAGAGAGAGAGAGAGAGAGAGAGAGAGAGAGAGAGAGAGAGAGAGAGAGAGAAAATACAATTCGGAAACACCACTTTACTTTATGTGTCTCATCTAAAGTCGTTTATGTCTATTCTCTACTTTATTGTGGTACTTTTTTCCATAATGAGGCGAAATTAGCCCCATCAGAGTTAGTCCATTACGTGTTGGTGTCCTTTAGAATGTCCCCTTTCCTATGTCCTTTCGGCAGTCACGTGATCCAGTGC
The DNA here is from genome assembly GCF_035594125.1 of Scylla paramamosain. Classification (NCBI taxonomy): domain Eukaryota; kingdom Metazoa; phylum Arthropoda; class Malacostraca; order Decapoda; family Portunidae; genus Scylla; species Scylla paramamosain. Next base: position 14,212,842 of record NC_087159.1, read on the forward strand.
GCCTTCAATAAACTTCCTTCTTTTTTTTTTCCTCCTTCTCTCTTATCTTTTATGTCCCAGTTGTGGTTCCTCGCTGCCTTTATTGCCGGTTATGGTAATTTGTGGTCAGTTCTTGTCCCGATGGTTTCTTTGTGTCCTTTTTAAGATGTCCCTTGAATCCTTTGCGGTCCTTTGTAGCATTTTGGAGCGCCGGGAAGACACAGCCACCGAGGGAGATGAGCCAGCGGAGGAAGGGGGAAAAGAGAAAAAGAGAGTACGGAGGAAAAAGGGGGAACGTCAAAGAGGGACCTGGGGGTGATGAGAGAGAAAGAAGAGAGTAGTGAAAATGGAAGGAGGAAAAGGAAGGGGAGGAATTGAAGAGTGTAGAGAAGGAGGGGAGGAGGAGGTAAGATCTAGGTAAAAAGATTGGGAGATAGTGAAAAGAGATCTGACAATAGGGAGAGAGGAGAGAAGAGAAGGGTGAAGGAGAGAGGAGAGGGTTGAGAGAAGACACGTAGACTGGAGTGTGAGGAGTGGAGAGAGAGAAGAGAGGAAAAGCAAAGAAAATGATAGACAGGCAGACAGACAGCAGGAAAGGAAGCATAGATATAAAGAGACAGAAAGAGACAAGAGAAGCAGATAGTGAGACAGCAGAAAACAAGAGGAGGGGACGGCCGGTGCGGAACTGGCTTCAGAAGAGGAGGAGGAAACCTGTCTTCAAGGAGCAGAGGGAAGATAATATCAGATAAGAGAGACAAGGGAGGCAAGTGAGGAGAGGGATGGAAGAATCAGCTGCGGGAAGGGGAAGAGAAAATGAAAAAGCTAGACGTGGTAAGAAAATAAATAAGAAAACAAGGAATGATACTGGACAACGGCTGAGAAGGGGAAAGACAGGTGTGGGAGAGAAAGTTAATTCCGCCGAACAGAAGCGAAACAATACTTTGAGAAAGTGGAAGGAAACATATATGTAAATACATATAAAAATACAAAAAAAGGGAATACAGAAAAGAATGAAGAACAGCATGGAAGGAAGATAACTGAATTTTTGCCCTGTTCACTTATTTTCAATGACCATCTCGGGAATTTGTGTTTTCTCTTTCTCTCGCATGTGACCCTGAGATGGGATTGTGACTGACTCTCGGGGAAGGGGGAGGAGGAGGAGGAGCGGGAAAAGAGGCTTGCCATGGTCGAGGACTCAATTTCAGTTCAAATCATATAATCGTACAGCTTCTGCAATTCTGGTTTCTTTGATTTTTTTTCGTTATCTCTTATCACACACACCACCAACATAGACACACACACACACACACACACACACACACACACACACACACACACACACACACACACACACACACACACACACACACACACACACACACACACACACACACACACATGCGCGCGCAGGGACGGAAGCAGAGACAGTGTAAACAGAACAAAGAACCATCATGACTACTGCAACAAAGGTGAAGATATGAAACATTAAACGGTACACGTGCATGAAGTAAAATATTCTAAATATGTGACCAACAGCAAACCTTGCAAACCTTACAGGTTGAGCTTCAACAGTAGCAAACAAAAGAAAAGTGAATAAAAATATTAATAGATTCAATAGAATAGTTAGTTCGATAGAACTAACAAGTTCCTTTATCTATTTGTGTTTGATGGTGGAGTTCAGAAAAAAATCAGGGTCAACTCTTGAAGTGTGGTTGTTACCCTTTGACAGTCTTTAGGCAGTTTGGAATAATGTAATATATTTTCTTCTCTTTGGGTCATATAAGAAATAATAATAATGGTGGGAATCACAAAGAACCCCTACATTTTTTTTTAATGCCTGGAGTGCGAAGAGTAGACAGGGGGAGGAATAACAGGAGAAAGAGAAGGAGGATCTGGAAATGGTGATGGAGGAGTAGGAGGAGGAGGAGGGAACTGTTTCGTTTTGCAGATTACCCTGAGCTAACACACGATCGTTATGTCTGCTCTGTACAGCGCTAAGTACCTTGATTACAGGGCGTGGTAACCTTTGCCAGGAAACAAATTAAATCCCTATTGAACGTCTGTCGCCACGTGCCCTCTTTCGTCCCCCAGCTGGTAATCTGGAGAGGTGATTTCATATAAATTACTGTTAGTTTTAAATTAGAACTGAGGAAATGGTTGGCATATGTAATTTTCTCGATTAAAGGATAAGTACTATATTACTGCAACATTGTTAATTATTAATAAAGTGGAGAATTCAATCTAACGTTAATATCATAACCTATCATTATCTATCATTAGCTATTATATTATTGTTATAATTTTGTATTTATTGCTCTACCGATACCGTGTATCCGCAAGACGAATCCTAGACTGGAAATTCTTCCTCCCTTGAAGAGTTTTCCCATTTGAATAATACATGGCTCCCTCTTCTCTAAATACTACCTTTTAAAAGGGTAGGGAGCTCCCATAGCTATTTATTTTGCCTTGAACCACAAAAGTAGCAGTCACTGAACCACCATCCAATGTCTAGCGAGGAGTACGCTGTAGCATGAATACTGGTAAGACATGGAGATTAACATCTGAATTCACTTAAAAAAGAAAGAAAAAAAAACATACATAAAGTTTAATGTAGTGAAATTCATTACGTTTGCACAAGATCATAAGATTAATCATTATGCTTATGATTTTCAGATGCATACCTGTCAACTTTAAGAGTGATTATTCAGTTCAGCAGAATAAAGTGTGCAATGTTTGTTTTCATGTAAGAATTATTGTCATATTCCCACTCGCTTTGCATTTCAAGAGAACAGCAAGGTTATATATTTGGAATTCAAACACAAAGAAAAAAGAATGTTAGAAAAGCAGACGCACACGTTGTATAACAAATCTTATACTTTCTCTCTCTCTCTCTCTCTCTCTCTCTCTCTCTCTCTCTCTCTCTCTCTCTCTCTCTCTCTCTCTCTCTCTCTCTCTCTCTCTCGGAAAGGGAAACATAACTCCTGAGCTGTGACAAACAAAGCTTAACTAGACAAACGTTCACGAAGAAAATGTGTGGCGGTGAAAGAAGCAAACACGCGAACTAACACAGGCAAAACAGACATGAAGCAAACATCCATAAACAAGGGAGTGGAGAGAGAGAGAGAGAGAGAGAGAGAGAGAGAGAGAGAGAGAGAGAGAGAGAGAGAGAGAGAGAGAGAGAGAGAGAGAGAGAGAGAGAGAGAGACATCAATACATAATCTTCCTGCTAGTAATTGAGCTCAACTCTACGATCACGAAGGATTTATTATTTTTAGTGGCAAAGGTCACTATAGAATGTGTATATTTTTTATTGTATTTTTTTTTACTTGTGTTGGAAGTGTAAGAGAAACGTTGGTGTTCTGCTTTATTTTTTTTAATATTACATTTATTTGTTGTTGTTATTCTTTGTTATTAATTTTGCCATGCACTTTTATCTATATATTCATTTATTTATTCATTAATTTTATTCATTAATTCAATTGTTGCTTGTCACTTTGTGCTGTATTTTTTTTTCCTGTGTTCACGATACAGATTTAATATTTTTCCAGCTCAAAGCCAAACCATAAATGTGGCGAAATGTTACATAGTCATTCGAATTCAGGTACACAATATTGTAATGGATCCGTCCACTTACCGATCATCATTCTTCATTGAAATAAAAAACATAATAATATTTCTTCCTATTGACTAGCTGAGTTATTGCTGATGTGGTTCATGTATGATTGCGGAAGTTTTTTTACAACACGTGCCATAGATTACCTAATATCCTTCATAAGACAGTCACATCCAGATCCACAGGTAATTCATGGCGCTTCAGTAATTCATAACAAGATGTGCAAAATTTACACGAGTTTCTGTACTGAGTGAGCCTACACTGCTTCTTATTGTGTGATGATTTCTTTTTCCGTTTGCTTGCCGAAAAGCGAATCCAATATTTGAGCCCGATATCATTTTTCAAGCTCCTCAAAGTCAAGTTCAAGGTGCACGTAATAATGCAATACAATACCACACAGGCTCAGTCTTGTGGAGTTGACCTGCTGCTCTTGTTTTGGAGGCGTGTTACTCGTATGAGGACATTAAACAAAGTACGAGTAAGAGCGTATTGACTTTCACATTTTTCTTTTTTTTTTCTTTTTTTTTCAATTTTAAACATTTTTTTTATTTTTTATTTGCTTGTTTTGCAATATCTTATCCTTTATCTGACGTGCAATAATTAGGTGTCAGAGGCAAATGCCGCGGCCTTGCTGCATGAGGAGTGTTGCTGTACAGATGTGGAACGCTGGGTTTTCGAAATTCACCAAAACGTAACTCAAAAACATTAAGTGAAATCCAGCTTAGCGAAATGGAAAGTGGTGGAAACTTAATGAATAACTGGAGAGGCAGCATCTTGAGCAAGGCTAATGAGAGAGAGAGAGAGAGAGAGAGAGAGAGAGAGAGAGAGAGAGAGAGAGAGAGAGAGAGAGAGAGAGAGAGAGAGAGAGAGAGAGAGAGATGGTGTAGGAGAAACTTTCCGAGGCCTTATTACGAACACAAAGCCTTTTTTCCTCTCCAGCAGGCACGCAATTTCTCCCTCAACACAACTTGACGGAGGGAAGTAAAATTCAGTCCGTCTTGTGAGGGGGAAAATGAGTGTGATTCTGCATCTTTTAGCGACGCAGGGAAGATACAAGCACTCGCAGAGGAGGCCCTGGAGTCACGTTTGCTCTGAAGAATATCTCTGCTCAATATTTCTTCGTTTCTTGTGCATCCTTGTAGCGACAATAGATAAATAAATGAAAACGTCATCGACTAAAAAGCCTGTAATAAAATTACGGAATTCCAAGAGAAGTTTTTTGGAAGTTTTGTCGAATGTAACTTTACGTAAGCTCTTTGGCGGCGTCCCGCGCGAAGCAGGCAGGCGGATAGGCTATCAGTACTTCTGCGTTTCCCGGGAACCCTGCCACACTGGTTTCCGAAGAATGCAATCGCGGAGGAAATTTAGTTCTCTTGTACTTTACACGCATTTCTGTTGTATGTCAATCATTGTATGGTATATATATATATATATATATATATATATATATATATATATATATATATATATATATATATATATATATATATATATATATATATATATATATATATATATATATATACTACATCGAGTCATTCTTTCCATTTGATTATTTATTTATTGACTTGTTTCATTTATCTATTTGTTTTTATGAACAACCTGCTAAGGCCGCTGTGATGATGCTTTGGAGCTCCAAATATTGAAATGAAATTAGACAATATGGCTGCAACGCTTTGTACTATTGTTTCAAATGTCACGCAGACCTTTAACTGTCTGGTGGCGCACGGCTGCAGTGGGCGGATATTATTGATAGTATCGTATGTCACTATTATTGTGAAACAAGATCAGTAAGAATATATTGATGGAAGAATTGGGAATGGACACAGGAGCATGCCTGAATTTATCATTTTACAATGATTCACTTATAACAAATAAACAAAAAAAATCTAGGTAATTATTTTGTCTCTTAAATATAATCACTAACAAAAAGCTACAATCAAGCATGTACGTTTAAATTTATGATTATTGATTGTGTAATATAGAATTAATTTCTTGTATTGCGTAACGTTGTTTTTACTCGCAGATCACTACCACCTGCGCTCGAAGCAAGTCTGACCTAGTGCAAGTGTCGTCCAGAGACTATTGGTTGACGAGAAGCAAATAGGGGAACTACCTAAAAATATATATAAATAAATAAATAAATAAATAAATAAATAAAAATCTGGATCAAGCACAATGGTTAAGCGTCACTAACCCACCTTTTTTATTTTTTCTCTGGTGTCGCAATGTTATTGTTGGAAGTATTGACCTTCTTTGCAGGAATGTCAGGGGTTGAAATTATTATTTGTTATCCTTGCGAAACGAGTGCAGCTGTACCCTTTTGTTGCAGGCGAGTGACGCAATTAGCTCCCCGTTAGAGACACTGGAGGAAATGTCATCTCTTCCACGCTTTTAGGGGAAGAGACGATTTTCATTCATTATTTAAGATCGTCTTTACTATCGTCAGAACTGATGATATTCTTTTGTTGTCTAAAGGTTTTTTGTGATATAATCTTCAGTAGCTGTGGGGTAATGTTTTAACTCCCAACATATTTATGACTTTCACGGCGATTGCATTCATTAGTCATTTACTCCACAATCTAAAGAAGCATTCGTTACCTCATAATTCACAAAAGTCCTCTTAAGGTCCGCTTTTTGCTGTTCGATTACAGTTGCTTCTTTCTCGCGGTCATTGTATGCTTTTAGTGAGAGATTATAAATATGCATTTTCATGATTGCCTAAAAGCGAAGAGGTGTTTGACATCATCATCTGGTTCTGCCATTACATGCATTGCCTTGCTACGCCATCACCAACAGACAAAGAGAGAAAATGATATTGAGGGCACATCAGTAACATAGAAAAGCTCCATATCTCATCCACGATCGTAAAGTTTTCTTGTTAGCACTAAATCGATCTTCAACTCTGAAAGTTTACCTTTATACAGGTAATACTAAAAAGCTATTGGTCACATCTGCAATATTTTTGTCGGTCTAACTGTACCTTTATTGCTGTAAAATAGCTAAAAAGAGCATGCTGTTTACAGAACAATAAAAGTATAACATGAAATATTACCCAAAAGTATTATTCAAAACAAAGCACGTGGGTAGAAAGTGAGTGATAAAATGGAGAGAAACGAACCGGCGATAATCTTTAGGCCTATTGAGAATGAGGTTCTCGAGGGGTGCGTAGGCCTTGTTTGTAGTGTAACACACTTACTCAGAGATGATTTACGAAAGAGTTTATCTCTTTATTTAAGCTTAAATACACAGATTTAAGGGTTAAAGGAGAGATTTTTCCTTGTATTCTCTCTCTCTCTCTCTCTCTCTCTCTCTCTCTCTCTCTCTCTCTCTCTCTCTCTCTCTCTCTCTCTCTCTCTCTCTCTCTCTCTCTCTCTCCATATGAAAATAGACAGGAAAGATTTTTTCGCTATACTAGTTGTCGTCAACATCGTTATTGTAGTTCTCGTCATCGCTTTCGTCTTTGTCGTCGTCATCGTTATTGTCATCATCGTCGTCGTCCTCCTCCTCTTCTTCATCAGTTACGCCAGCAGTGTGTTGTGCTGCCAGGAAGTTTAATAACGTCCTCCACGGGGACACCTTATGGGACTAATGCGTCATGCGCGCTTTCCAACCTCCTTTGTTGCGTTACCTTGCGTAGTTCGTGTGTGTGTGTGTGTGTGTGTGTGTGTGTGTCGTTTTATGGTCATACTTCAGTATCAATGCATCAGTTCTAACGCCAGCTACATAAGTTACGGAAATGACCAGTTAGAGGGATATTGGTTAATACACAACTTCAAAGTGCTAAGCTGCAGCTAAAACCTCAGTATTACCCTGCCAAATAGGTGCGCATTGATTCAGTTGCTGCACACAGTAGTTATGCAGGACGCCGCACCTCTCAACACTATTGCAACACTTCATCTTCGTTTGAATTATAGTGAACCTAATCGTGTTTAACGTGGATGGTATATAAGTAACATTCCACAGCGTTTCATTCTCTAACAGGAGGAAAAAATATGATTTATTACAGTGATTATGGAAAGCGATGGTACTTAAAACATATTAGTGAGTCTACAAAAAAACTTGCGGGAAATAGAAAAACAAGTGAAGAAAATGGAGATGAAAGTGAGCACATGACACAAAACAATTATTCGGCTGGAAGAGTTTGCAATTTGAGACCCAAAGCTTCCCAGAACTTCCTAATTAGAATTCTCTCAACTTTGCCAATCCGGCGGCGGCAGGAACTGATGCGGCCCGACCCGAAACCTGCTGAAGGGGCTGCCTGAAAGGGAAAAGTGGTGCCGGGTGAAGGAGGAAGGAAGGAAAGAGAGGCGATATAGAGGAGAGTGTCAAGGGAAGCGGCATCTTTAACTGGCGGTGAAAAAAAAAATAACGGGAAAAGTAAACGTCGAGGAAAAAATATTTGATGATTAGTAAAGTGGAAGGAAAAGACGACCAGATCAAAGGCAGTGGGATCTGAATTTTTGATAATTTTGGAATAAAAAGACTTAACATGAACCACACGGAAAATACGTGATATTCCGTTCAAAATATATTCGTATGTGCCGAGTTATAATTTCATCCATAAAAATAAAAAAATAAAAAAGTTGAATAAGAGTGGAAATAATTGCAGAATTAAGAGAGATAAATAACTCGATTTACTGAATGGATAAACGCGGATTACGATATTACATGGAGCCTGGATACAGTGATAACCAATCGCCAGAAAGAGAGAGAGAGAGAGAGAGAGAGAGAGAGAGAGAGAGAGAGAGAGAGAGAGAGAGAGAGAGAGAGAGAGAGAGAGAGAGAGAGTTTTTCAAATTCGTTTCCATTTGAGGCACCGTCTTGCCGTCAAAGTGATGCACGACCACCTAAAAAAAAAAAATACACATTCTTCCTAGGCGTGGTACTGAAACAGATTTATAGATTTAGGGGAGTTCGTCTTGTTCGTTCCCCTGACTTTTTCTCTCCGCCCGCAGCGAGTGAGTGTAGTACCTCTTTGCCTACCTTCTGTGTAGTCGTGGGGTTACCTAGGTACGCCTTCAGGAGGTGGGTCTTTAAGGACTGAAGTACCGAACTTGGAACCAAACGAGATACACTGTGGATGCGGAAGGACTCATGTTTATAACCATTTATTTCACGAATGTAGGAACGTGAAATTCGTGCAAGTAGGCAGCCGCTATAACAGTCCGTAAGGTGGGTGTCTAATAAGGACCCTCTGTCAGTTGTGAGTGTGGCCATTAACACGAGAGTTATGCAGACATCTACTGCCGTCGAGGGCTGCAGAGCCTGACCAAGTTTCACCTGCCACTCCCAGTTAATCAGATTGTGGGATAGAAGGTAAACAAACTCCTCACTCAAATCTTCCCGGGAATTGAATTGGTGCATTTACCGCCGGGAAGATATTTGTTAAGCGCACACACAAAGAATTACGTGTAGAGCTTCATCTCTCTCTCTCTCTCTCTCTCTCTCTCTCTCTCTCTCTCTCTCTCTCTCTCTCTCTCTCTCTCTCTCTCTCTCTCTCTCTCTCTCTCTCTCTCTCTCTCTCTCTCTCTCTCTCTCTCTCTCTCTCTCTCTCTCTCCTAATGCATAAATAAATAATATTGCACTGAGAAGACCGAATAGTTATATGAAAATAATAATGAAACTTGTTGTTGCTTGTTTAGTAAAATGAATCCCAATTAGATTATTTGCTCAGGAGAAAAGAGAGGCGGTATTCCTGATTTTGGTGCTTCATATATTTCTTTTCAGCTTTTTAAGATTTTTATCCTCGCCGAGACCTGAGACTCGAGACCAGGCCGCCCTTCCTCCACAGTGAGGCTCAGTCAGTGTCAAGGAGGAGAAAGAGTGTGTCGACGTTCATTTAATCTGTCATTGTGTGCGAAAGGTAGAGAGAAGAAGAAAAAATTAAAAGAAAAAAAAAAGTTGTTTGCGTGCATGCGGTATGTCTGTGTGTGTGTTCCTTGTTGGTGGGCGGGTACGCGTCTATGTATTTTTTGCTGGTTACTCATGAATTTTGACGTGGAATCTGTGTTGAAGTGGTAGTTATGCAAGCACGAATGGCAGCATATGACTTCATGGCACGGAAAGAGCGGAGGTCAAGGCCACGCTGAAGAACCTAAACTTGCTCTTGAAACTTTGGCTGCTCAGCTCGTGCATTCCAAGAGTCTTTGCTGTGACATGGCGACGTTTTCACGAGGAGGTAACAAGAATAATTTTCATCTGACGTAATAATTTCTATCGTCAACAGAGTCAGTAGGTGAGAAGTGTGACAAAAGACGAGGAAAGAATAGGACGTGGGTCGTTTTTCCCAGGCGTGGGTGGCTGAGGAGAGAGTTTCTTTATATCTCGAGGCAGGGACTGGGTAAGTGCGTCATCATGTCTGAGGAGGCTGTGAAGCACATCAAATGACTCCTTGGCAATTTGGCTCCATGTTAGCAAACTTTGGCCAACGCAACAAGTAGGGTAAAAGCGAGAGGACGACTCGGCGCTACCTCCTTAAAATTGAAGTTTCTAGTGTCGTCATCTTTATGCAGTGATCGGCTGCGGCGGCTATGATTAAAATTCGTTTCATCATCCACTTGCATATGAGATCACAGGAATGTCTTGTCGTGCGAATGACGTCGACATAGTCTGATCCGTACAGCTACGTACAACACGTGGCACAAAATTGTAAAGTAAGGTCAGGAATGGAGATGAAGAAAAGATTGCATAGTGTCACAAATGGATTGCCCGAAGCACTGTTCATTCCAAAGATACAGGATTTCAGTCTTGCGTTTGCTGAGAGATACTGGATGGCTTTCGCGAACACATTAAAATTGTCCGCCGATCAAGATTTACATACTAGATGACAAGTATTGATGACTGGGATGTCGGGTAGTGGTAAGAGTAAGAGGTGCCGAAGCGTCGCCAGGTGGGTGTCAAGCGGCGAGGAAAGGCTAGAGGACTCTCCTGTCCCTTTCCCTTAGATGGAAGGACCGCTCTGTTTACTTCACTGGCTCTTCCTCACGCCCAGTGCCTCCCAGGCCGACTCAGCTCCGTGTCACTTGAGTGGACAGCTCGGCCAGCAAATGACTGGAAGGTACATAAGGTGCTTGACGGACGATGTGTGTCAAGAATTACTTCAAGAATTTCCTAGAAGTCATTTTTGTTTTTCATGAAATGAGTCAATGACAGCTCCTCGGAGACCAAGGTTCAAGAAAACTATCGAAAGAGTTGAATGGAAGTAGGAAACCTGAGGGAATTTCTTTTTTTCTCGAAGTTTTCAGTTTTGGAGAAATGGTAAGATTTTTTGTTTTCTGTTTCATGGAACTTCCTGTGAGGCAGTTGAGAGGCTGGCTGGGCGGGGCTGGGCGACCATGAATATAGCAAGAGTGACTGGGAGGAGCCTTAGGGTGTCTTGGCGGAGGCTTGGCTGGGGAGTGGGGAGGAGGAAGAGGAGGAGGGAAGGAGACGGACAGTAATAAAGAAATGAAAGGAGAAAATGGCAAAAAGATGAAGAGGAAAAATTGAATTGAAGTAAAAGAAGCAAAATGAAAAAAAAAAAAAAAAGGTGAAAGAAAATAACTGACATTCAAAAAGATTTCATGGAAGAAGGAAAGGCAGGTGACGAAGTAAAGGAAACAAGAGAGAGAGAGAGAGAGAGAGAGAGAGAGAGAGAGAGAGAGAGAGAGAGAGAGAGAGAGAGAGAGAGATGAGAGAGAGAGAGAGAGAGAGAGAGAGAGAGAGAGAGAGCTGGAGTCGGAGTAAAAGACATTAGGTAAGTGAAACAGGCCAACACGTTTGTGTCTAAAAATACACAGGGGTTTGTCGAGAGCGTGAGAGGCAGCTGCTTCTTTTCCATTACTTGATATGAAAGAAATGAGGCCAAACCTTGCGTGGAATTTATAGTGTTGGTGGACTTACGGCACTAAGACACGGCACACGTCCCTTACACGTCTTAACGTTTGGATTTATCTCCGTTTTTTTTTTTTTTTTTTTTTTTTTTTTTTTTTTTTTTTTTTTTTTTGTGTGTGTGTGTGTGTGTGTGTGTGTATGTGTGTGTGTGTGTGTGTGTGTGCGCCGTACATGTATGTGCACTTGGTTCCTTTTGGTCTCCTTTCTTTTCTAGATATTTTCTTCCTAAAGTCATTAAATCACACAGTCGGGAAAGGAAAGTTGAAATCACTCAAAATTACGTCATTTATTGCGCTACTGATCATATCCAGGCAGGCGCGCTGCTCCATTCCTCTTGAGCAACACGTAATTTGGTGATCGGACGTAATCATGGACATGGCCGTAAATATTCCGTAATAGTGTTTCGTGTGTCTCCTATAAATAAGAACATTAATGTTTAATAGCTGCCATTAGAGCTACAGAGCAAAGGGGAACTAAAGAGGCCATTATCCATAGTTCCCACCTGCTGTGCTGACGAACAAAGTGCTGTACATGCTATAATTGAACCTGTTTGTTATCCCTAATGGTTCTAGGAATTTTTAGCTACATATGCGTATATACATACATTTTTCTTGTTTAATTATCACCTGGTTATACGTTCAGCATTCATGACCACAAGCTTCATTTACTCTATAACACGACTAACATCCCTC
>NC_087159.1:14230000-14252500 GCF_035594125.1 Scylla paramamosain
CAGAGGACCATCCGCTAACGTTCAGACGCTTTGCAGGAGGAAACTATTACCTGGAAAGGAAGAAAACAGACGAATGATGTATCCTTCCCCTATTTTAGAATTCTTTGACTCCTACATCAAATCACCATCAAACTAAACCCCTTTCTCTATTCACGGTCGAGAGAGAATTTGCTAAAGTACCTCAGGAGAGCACAGCGCCACGCTCCAAACCTCGCCTCATTAACATATGAAATATCCAGAAAATTGGGACCAGAATTCCATAATGGCCACCCCTCGCTGCTTGTTATTCTTATCTAGCAGGAAGGAGCTCCCTCGCACTCCTACATTTCCCACCTTTATTTACTACTCCAGGCTAGAAAGGAACGTGTGTGTGTGTATGTGTGTGTGTTGGGAAGGAGGGGGGCAGCCCGTAAGAAATCTTAGTTAGGATTTTCACTTTAATACTTTAATTATATTCTTCATATTTGCACAATAACTATTATGTTTTGTTTTGCTTTAAAAAATGTTCCTTGCTACCCGTTACAATAAAAAAAAAAAAATGTGTATTCTAGTGTATTATTTTCCCTTTCTTTTCTTGTGAATGATACTGTTCCTTTACTGTCGCTCTCTATCCTCTCTTCGCTCATCCCGTCCATCCCTCTCCCTCAGAATCACAGCAAGGGGTGCCGTGGGAATATGGAGAATCTCTATTCATAGCCTCCTTTCTTACGTTTTCCATCCTCTTTCCTTTCCTCTTCTCACCTTCCCTCCCTTCTTTCCACTTTCCCTCACTATATTTTTTATGTTTCCCCCTCTCTGTCTCTGTTTCTTTTTTTTTCTCTGCCTCCCTCATTTCGCTTCCACACCATCGTTTCATTAACAAAAATCAAATTGAACTTTCGAAGCCAAAAAGAAGATCAAGTGTTTCCAAGTCCATTAATTGTCCTCTTCCTTCTCCCCCCCCCTCGTTCTCTCGTGGGTCTTCAAAATATTATTCACTTTTCAGACTGCCTAAAGTCGGTCGCATTTTTTTTTTTTTAATGTTGAAAGAATTATCTATTTTTGCGTACGTTTTTTTTTCCCCCATCTCAGTCTCGCAGGGATGGTGTGGTTCCCTTGCTTTGCCGAGCCGCGATTGAGAGCTGAAGGGGAGGAAAGGGGAAGGCTGCGGCGAGGGAGGGGAGGGAGAAATGACTCAGGAACTGGGAGCGAAAAATCGGTTTGATATTTCATAGGTTGAAAAAAAAAATAAAACATAATTTCATATGAAATAACTTTTATTATTCTTGGCTTCAGTATCATATATATATATATTTTTTATTCGTCATCTCACCACTACCATATTTGCACTATTATAGTTACACGTACGAGAAAAAAGAAAAAAAACGGAATAAAAAAAGTAATTTGGTATTGCAGACAAAAAAAAAAAAAAAAATGGTGCTGGGACTCGAACCGCGGCAGCCCTACACATCTATAGAGAGAGAGTGAATTGAAAAGAGTAACCATCACGTGTAGCGACGCTTCATCAAGTGTTGGAATGGCGGAATGTGCAACGTGGGTTCTGCACATGGCGCTACATGCATCGCGTTGCACTTGTTTCCAGTCAGGGAGCACTGGCGCCTCTTCATGCTGGACTTTTTTTTACATTTTTTGCTGATATGAACAGGACGTTACGGATTACCGCATCGAAACCGCGGATCACCTGGGGAAATAAATTGCCTCTGAAACTCGTAACTCACTCTGTGTCCCCATATTTGGAGCGGCTTAGCATTGGATTTCTTTTTTTTTTCTGTTTGTATTGCATTCCAGGGCCAATTTCCGTTTCCGTAAAATTACGACATAAAGTAGCGAATAAGAATAGATAACATCACATTACTGTGCAGCGAGCGATGCTGACGTGGGTGTGATGCAAAAAATAATGGGAGGCGAGCCAATTATACATGAGGAATACGCCAAAGCAAGGCCAGAGCGGAATTCTTTTCGATATAAAAATTGTCTCTGCACGTGAACGGGGAGGCAGTTGAATAAAAGAAGGAATATTTGTGTACAAGGAGGGACCATGTGGGGAAGATGTACACGGCAGTGGGGGCAATAAAGGCGCATGTGATTGAATTTTATGGAGGAAGAGGGCGTGACGACGGGCGGAAAAGATGGCAGGAACCAATGTGGAAAGAGAAAATTGAAAGTTACGGGAGCGAAATAAATATTGGTGAGTGATAGAGTTCTGTGACAGTACTGTGTTGAAAAGAGAGAGTACCCAGCATCCTCCCGAGCCCCATGGAGCCAACAGTAAATCACAAGTTGGCTGTTTATTTATTGTATTGATCGCACCACGAATGTAGATCCTTCCCATTCCGTCAGTCGTTAAAGGGAACTGTTATGGCTACTGTTCCCGTCCTGAAGTCATCATTTAATTCTTTGGTTACTTACGTATATTCCATGCGTTATCTATGCATATAAAGTATAGCTCCATATATTTTGCGTCTAAAAAAACATTCACCGAAAAAAATCTCGTGAAGTAGATTTTTGGAGGAAGGAAAAAACTATTTGCCTTTTCCATGCCGAGGAGAAGATGACCCGAATTAAGTTGGAAGGTTATGTGAGGAAATTGAGCGTGATAACAGGGGACGAGGGTGACAACTGAGGGCACCGGATTAGCGTGGCAGGTGCGGATGGGACGTGAAGGGTGAAATGTGAGGTTGACAGGTGAGAGCAGGAAATGAAGGGACTAAATGGCAGAGGCAAGTGAGGTTTGAAATGTAGTACCAATTAACTACACTTAGGTACTCGTGTAAAGGAAGACTTGTCTTGCCTCGGGAGTATTCAGCTTCATCAAGACAAAACCGTAATCTGCTTAATTGAAAATGTTGGGACTGCTGAGAAGCGCGTCACGAGAGCCACGCTTCTGATGTCGACCTTTGCGTGTCATTCATGGGAAGAAAATCGTAAAGAAAACTACATCAATTATTTCACTATTCCTCTATGCATATTCTATCAGCATCCTTCCTACAGATTCTTGGAAGCACCATAGCAACCTCTTATTGTCGTTTTAAAAAGGAGGCAGTTGAGATAAAAAAAAAAAAAAAACTGTAGTCGACTTTTATCCCAGCTTTTTGTAGGTCTTCTCCAGCTTTCTAAACACGGGAACAGAAAAGTAAATGCACAGAAAATCAAGAAAAGTATTGAAAAAGGAAGGAAACATAATAAGGCAGGAGCAGCAACATACGACAGGCATAGTGGACAAAGCCAGATCCCAGGCCTCTCCACATTGACCCCATGCTGAGCCGCTTTTTCACATGTGGACCGAAGTGATGGAAAACCTGGAGGCGTAGTGCAGCTGGAAGCGCTGCTGGGAGTATTGCTTTGAACGTGACCCTCCCGGCGGTGGACGGCCTCCTTGGACACCGGTGCTGAGTCGAAAAGAGGGAGTGCATGACGCCTGTCCGGGGTCGAGGCGGGTATGAATGGCACGGGAGTGAGGCAAAGAAATACGAAGCAAGAATAAGACGTGTCGCGGCACGGACAAGTTGTGAACCTGAGTGTGTGAACGTAACAAGTGTAGGAGGGCAGGTGAGAGATTTTATTTTATGTAAGCCTTCTGACCTTTAGAGAGAGAGAGAGAGAGAGAGAGAGAGAGAGAGAGAGAGAGAGAGAGAGAGAGAGAGAGAGAGAGAGAGAGAGAGAGAGAGAGAGAGAGAGAGAGAGAGAGAGAGAGAGAGAGAGAGAGAGAGAGAGAGAGAGAGAGAGAGAGAGAGAGAGAGAGAGAGAGAGAGAGAGAGAGAGAGAGAGAAAATTATAATGATGATCATAACAATGATATGAACAAGGGAGGACGATGCCAGTTTTAAACAAGTTACCAAAATAGACGTAAGAAAAGAATAATGGCATGATAAATATGCATTTAATTAAGAGTTCGATGTACGTAGTGATACCTTTGCGCGATAAAAGTTATGTAAGGTAGTGAACATAAAAACACACGCATGATGATGATCCAGCGGAAGTACATAAAGTACAGATGAGAAGCGATGCTCACACTTTACCTCCTTTATGGAGAACCTCCTGAAAACGGTCTCTTTGTTCTGTGCTCCCCTCCTTCCTCTATTAATTCCCCGATATAATGACTAGATTAAATGAAGCGCGTACTGAGCAAAACAGAATGGCGGGATGGAATGGTCAGCACATTTCCTTGGGCGTCGCAGTACGGTGAGTGCATGGCTACGGCGGAGGCTAATGAACTCTGAAGGCCCACCCTTAATCGCGGGAATGGCAGACATCCAGCAGGAAGGAAAGTTAATTAAGCAGCGACGGTAGGAGCTCTTTTTGAGGAGGCCACAGAGAGCTGACGAGGCGCTGACATGGATACAAGGTAGAAATGAGCGGGCGTCAGGGGGAGAAGAGACTTGCGTGGGAGGATGAAAAGACGTAAATAATAGACGAATCAGCAAACTAGAGCGAAAACCTAACACATTATAGCCAGAGTCCAGTAATCTCAGGCCACAAGATCAAGAGCCGGTCGCGGTGTGTAGATAAGTGTTACAATGACTTTTTTTTTTTTTCAGTGGAATCTTTGCTGGTGTGCTGTACATGCGTCGTGTGAGTGGTGTGGTTTTAGTGTTTATGTCTGCTATCTGGTGCAGCCTCTGATGTGCTTGGAACACTTACTGAGATTAATGTGATACTCTCAACAATGTAAGATACACTAACATCATGTGAATAGTGTGTTAAAGGGTAATTTTGGTGAATTATTAGAGGAGCTTTAAGTATTTCATTCTCCCTGTCTTCATCAGCACCAGCATCCTTTGTTGTTATTGGCGATGGCATTGATGAGATTATTGTTACTGTTATTATTATTATTATTGATGTTGTTGTTGTTGTTGTTGTTGTTGTTGTTGTTG
Organism: Scylla paramamosain; assembly: GCF_035594125.1. Classification (NCBI taxonomy): domain Eukaryota; kingdom Metazoa; phylum Arthropoda; class Malacostraca; order Decapoda; family Portunidae; genus Scylla; species Scylla paramamosain. Next base: position 14,234,875 of record NC_087159.1, read on the forward strand.
TTGTTGTTGTTACTAATGGGGTGGTGGTGCCAGTGTTGTGGTCATCGTTGTTGCTGTTGTTAATAATAATAATAATAGTAATAATAATAATAATAATAATAATAATAATATTATTATTATTATTATAATTATTATTATTATTATTATTATTATTATTATTATTATTATTATTGTTTTTATCATTATTATTATTATTATTATTGTTATTATTAAAACTATTATTGCTGTTGTTATTATTATTTGCTTTGTTTGTTGTAGTTGTTGTTGTTGTTGTTGTTGTTGTTGTTGTTGTTGTTGTTGTTGTTGTTGTCGCCATCATCATCATCATCATCATCATCATCATCATCATCATCATCATCATCATCATCATCATTATTATTTTTTTTAATATAACTATTATTGCTGTTGTTATTATTATTTACTTTGTTTGTTGTAGTTGTTGTTGTTGTTGTTCTTGTTCTTGTTGTCGCCATCATCACCATCATCATCATCATCATCATCATCATCATCATCATCATCATCATTATTAACATTTTTATTATGACTATTATTGCTGTTGTTATTATTATTTACTTTGTTTGTTGTAGTTGTTGCTGTTGTTGTTCTTGTTATTGTTGTCGCCATCATCACCATCATCACCATCATCATCATCATCATCATCATCACCATCATCATCATCATCATTACTTATATCAAACCATAAAAGTAAATACCCAGGCGAGGAAACAGAGCATCATAAACCTGGAGGGCGTCTGTAGAGGGCAGGAGGGCGGAGAGGACAGTCTGGCGGAGGCGTGGCTCCAGGAAACCATCGTAAATTTGGGAATAAAATTTCCAGCGAGAACTGGAGGAGGAGGAGGAAGAGGAGGATTTTGGAGTGTAGGAAGTCGGGATGTAGGCGGTGGAATAAGGATGAGCTATTAGAAGGACAAAAAGATGGGAGAGAGAGAAAGGGAAAAAGAGGAAGGAGGAAATAGGTGGTAGTAATTACGAGGCATCAGGAGACAGCAGCGGCGGCCGTTCCTCACCGTGACAAATAGCGCGGGTCAGTGTACTAAATTAATTCTGCGTATAAAAACATGACGAGTAAATATTAATTCGCGTTTCCACTGCTCGTATTCCTGACTCAAGTCACAACCGCTGACGAAGTTTGCAGAGTTTCGGCTTTTCATGCAACTCGCTCACGTCCCCCCCTGCCCTCCATCCCTCTTCCCCATTCCCCCTCCCCAGGAAAGGCGCGCTGCTGTAGTGCGGTGCGAAGTGTACCAAATTGGCATATAAATCAACCTGACGCAGAAATCGATGGTGTTTAATTTCGCTCCTGCCAAATGTGGGTTTTAGAGGGACTTCACCCCCTTCCTCCCAACACTTTTTTTTTTTTTTTTTTTACACCGAGTTGTCCTCTATCACTACTACTACTACTACTTCTACTACCTGTTCAACACCTGGAGGCGATAATTTACAGTAGCTTTAGCGTGGGAGTGGATCAGGTGTTGTGTGTGGGAGTTAATTCATTATACAGGTGTTGTGAGTGTGTCGTTCTCCTTCTGCTCTCTCTGTCTCTCTCTCTCTCTCTCTCTCTCTCTCTCTCTCTCTCTCTCTCTCTCTCTCTCTCTCTCTCTCTCTCTCTCTCTCTCTCTCTCTCTCAATGTATCTATACTTCCCTTTCAACTTTTTTTTCTTATATCCATTTATCCTTTCCTACTAGTATCAGATGTCCAGTTTAAATTAGTTTCACACGTGCTCCTATTTCTAACGCGATTTAACTCTCTCTCTCTCTCTCTCTCTCTCTCTCTCTCTCTCTCTCTCTCTCTCTCTCTCTCTCTCTCTCTCTCTCTCTCTCTCTCTCTCTCTCTGTCTGCATGATCCATCCCATTGCCTCCCTCATCGCTCTCCTTTACCCTCCTCCCCGTGCGATTCGCAATTGTCTACTGGTTGAACTGATCGAGAAATTAGCTCATCTGAACTTTTGCACGCAGTGACATTCGGGAAATTGGTTTGCACTCGCGCTGATCACTCACTGGCCCTCTCCATAGATAAAATTCCTCCACTTTACTTTCCCTTGATGCAGAGAGAGAGAGAGAGAGAGAGAGAGAGAGAGAGAGAGAGAGAGAGAGAGACTATATAATATTTCATACCGTGGTAAAGAGAATTTTTAATATAAACATATATATTTTTTTGTGCCACAGAAATGAGATCTTAGAAATTGCTCCACTATAGGCCAAGCCGAAAGAGGAAACGCTCGTGTGTGTGTGTGTGTTTGTGTGTGTGTGTGTGTGTGTGTGTGTGTGTGTGTGTGTGTGTGTGTGTGTGTGTGTTTCCTTTCTTAGTCCACATTCTTTTATTTGAGGTTCATATTTGACATGTCGACAGCGGCCCTCCCATCAAGGTCTCAGCAGGATTATATATTAGGATAATCCCGAATAAAATGCACACGCGCGCGCACACACACACACACACACACACACACACACACACACACACACACACAAAAAAAAAAAAAAAAGTCGCAAAATATCCACCTTCTGCCGTATCCTCCACGCGTGGTGAATGTATGTTATGAGGTTACAGGAAATGGAGCAGTGGGTGGCTGGCAGTGCACGCGTGGCAAAGCTCAGGTGACATGGGGTGAATCTCCTGCGACCTACTCTTCCCTGTGACGTTTCTTGTGTGCTGCAATTCATTACACCTTTACAACACAAACAGGAAACCATCTCCAAACGGCTGGTTCATCCGTACGCGAAATTTTCGTTCATCCTCAACTTCATCCCGTGCATCAGCCTGCCTGGGGGTCATTTCTCCCAACACTGGCTCATGGAAGCGTGTTATGTGTCCTCTGAGTCACCTCGGATCACAAAAACAGTGCGAGGCGTGACACGTAATAGTTTTGCATCACCATCAAAAGGCATTACCTCCTGATTCAATCGCAAATCCTTTTTATGTTGGGATTCACGTGTCTTTGTCTTTTCCTGCAAAGAATTTGGCTTCTCACCAAACAGAAGTCGAGAAAATAAGAAAATAATAATGAAAAGGCGAAGGTAAGGGATGGAAGCAAGCAGACGTCCTTTATGAGCAACCGTATCATGTTTTACATCTATCGTTATAATTCTGATTTATAACATGTTTAAAAAGTGCGTAATAAAACTTCATCACATAATTAAATGAAACCAATTATGTAGTCAAGAACAAACCTGTTGGTGATAAGTAATGACTAGTTTAATTTGATATATTTAACCGTACAACTTTTCTTCTAAATAACACTACTCTGTAATCTTTGCCGGTCTTGTGTCTACCATTTCCTTCCCCCGAACTTCCCACATCTCACCCAGATTATCCTGTCCCCACCATCCTGCCCACCACTCAGCCGGACAGCGCAGCACCACCACCACCAACATCACCACCACCACCACCCAGACTCATCACTTAATCCTTACACCGTATTACATTCCTACTCCGTGTGCCTCTCGTCATTCAGTTTATTAGCTCGTTGAAGGTCTGGAAACACACCAGCACCTAGGAAATCCGTGGCGGGCGAAAAACACACAACACAACAAGGTCTCAACCCTCACACTGCTCTCTTCCGCCCTCCACCAATCACACGTGTACGGCCACTTACGTCATTCACGATTCGACCAATACCAGCTCACTTACAGGCGGGAGTTGCTTTTCTTCTGTCTGTAAGCTCAGTTTCCTCCGGCGCGCTGAAGGGAAATGAGTTATTATTAATAGCTGTGCCTGAAAACCTGAATTAATCTGCTTGTTGTGTCTGACTGATGGGAGCTGCACGTAGGAACGATTAGCTGTTTAGCCGTGATGAAGGTAAGTTGTGGTGTTAGTGAATGATATTATGAGTGCTAAATATTTAAATAGACTGGTGGTGCGGAGATGGAATGGCTGGGTGAATGTGTGGGTGTTGGTGACCAAAAGCATGTGTTATTTTAACGTGAAAACAAAACGATTAGCAGAAAGAATAGCAGCATGAAACCTTTTTTATTCTTTGCAAAAAAAGCATTCAAAACCACTTTCCCTGCTTTTATTTTCCGCCACCGCTAACCTCTCAGTGCACCCAGTTCACTCGTTATGTTGGAGGCTAAAGATAAAATGTATATAGAAATGTGTTAAATGTTGATACAAATGTTAGAATCATCTTTTATAAAGTTTCTACATAAAACAATGAATTTTAGAAAACAGGAGTGGTGCTAAACTGCTTTTTCCTCCCACCATTCCCTCTTTCCACTGCCCTCCCACCCCTCCCATCCCCTCTTACCGCCAGCACCTTTGCTTCTCGAACCTACTACACCACCACCCACCCACCCACCCACTCTTTTCTCTTTTGCTCTCAATGGTCCACGTCTCTCCGCTTCTATCTTGTTTTCCCTCTTCTCTCCACCCTCGGCACGCATACGTTTCTCTCTCTCTCTCTCTCTCTCTCTCTCTCTCTCTCTCTCTCTCTCTCTCTCTCTCTCTCTCTCTCTCTCTCTCTTTCTCCACCTCTAATTTTCGTATATTTTTCCGATCTCCTCCTCCTCTCTTGTTCCTCTTCCATTTATACCATCCCGGAGCATCTATCCCTTCCCCCAAAACGCACACAGTAACGCGTCATCAACAGCAACACCAGTTCACATAATCACCCAATTCCAGGTATACATACTCGTACATACATATAGCGTAGGTACGAGTAGCAATATATCTTGACATGATATACTTTAGGCAAAACCTTAATTAGCTGTTAGGAGGGTGTACCGAGGCTTTATCAGGTGTAATCTACCTCCCAGGAGTACTGTAATCTAACCTGGCTGTAGTGCTTAATTGGCGCAGTGGGGGAAGGGGAAATAATAGGTCGTAATCATGTGACAGGCTAACTAGCACCTTGTCATTAGGTTGTTTCACTGATATTCGATACCTCAGGAATGTTTTCATGGCTCAGTGTGCGAGAAATCATATAGAAGATTTTGATATGAATGTTTTAAATCATTCTCTGATTCTTACATTAGTTAAGTTATAGAAAACGTGTTGCTACCCATTTTCTCTCACCATCCTTATCCCCACTCTTACTAAAATCACTTCTCCCCCCTGTCCCGCCAGCTCCCTCTTCTCGTCTGCTAATCACCTCATTACCTTCCCCATCTCCTCCGCTCGTTTTCCTTCTTGTTTCACCCCTTCCCCGCTCTCTCACCACCACCTCTCCCACCCTTCCTTCCTCGCTACACAATTGCTGTTTGTCCTTCCTTCACACAAATGATCAATTCCCCTCCCTTCCTTCTCTCTACGTCTCGTATGTATTTGGACCATTACCTTCCTTCATCGTTTTCTAACCTTAACAATCTCCCACCACCAACACACGTCACACCACTTAATGCAATTCCTCCATCCTATCAGCCACACACGCACACAGTTTCACACAGTTTCTCTCCATCTGCAATGTTGTTGTTCTCTAGTTTTCCACCATCACCGTAATCACGACCACCAACACCGTTTAATATCACCACGATCGCTATCAGTATACCACCGCTACCAACATTTGACGTCACTGCTTCACTCTAATGCTGTTATCATCGTTCAGCATTATCACCACCACTTAGCACCACCAGTTCATGCCGCCGCCACCTGTTAGCACCGTCACTGGTCACTAAGCACCGTTGCTGTAGTAGCACTCTCACCTAACTATACATGCACAATACATGCCAACCGCTTAACACCACAACCATTTAATACCGTAATTTCTTATTGGTATTAAAATCATTGTCACCATTTAACTCTGCCATCACCAGTAGCCACCACCACAATCACTCAATTAACATAGCCTCTTAATTAACACGACTGGATAACATTACTATGACCAGTTAACACCACCACTATACCTTAGCATTTAACACCATTATCACTGCATCCATCATTTCACACCACCATCACTGCCACTACCACTTGAACACCATCACTTCCACTGAACTCCACCTTTAACACCACTTATTACCACCGCTATTACCACCACTTACACCACAACCATATATCCACCATTACCACCACAGTATGTACTTCTGATCACCATCGCCTCCCTGTGGTTGTAACTCTGCCCTCTGCGACTACTACTGTCACCACACCACCGACTCTAGTCGCCCCCCTCTCCCCCCTCCCACCATTCTCTCTCTCTCTCTCTCTCTCTCTCTCTCTCTCTCTCTCTCTCTCTCTCTCTCTCTCTCTCTCTCTCTCTCTCTCTCTCTCTCTCTCTCTCTCTCTCTCTCTCTCTCTCTCTCTCTCTCTCTCTCTCTCTCTCTCTCTCTCTCTCTCTCTCTCTCTATATATATATATATATATATATATATATATATATATATATATATATATATATATATATATACTACTACTACGACTGCTGCTACTACTACTATTAATAATAATAATAATAGGAATAGTAAATGTTCGTATGCAAGTGAATCATAAGTTTTGCAAGGATCGGGTCCCACACTAGGCAACGCATACAAGCGTGAATGACATGTATCCATGTTGATATATTTTTTATTTCTTGTGAAAACTGCAATTGGAATTAAAAAATTTTATTTGGTGGAGTAATTTCTTTTATATTTGCAATATAACATGCAGTATACTGATGTGCTTTAAACTTATTAACTCGAACAAGGTCAAGACCAAACCCTCGCTCATTAATATATTCTTCTCTTACGATACATAATACTCAGGTTTAGTTTCCTTAGCCTTGGCGTGAGGCACGTGGCTACGTGGTGGTGGCCAGGGCTGGGCTAGCGCTTGTGTGCTGAAGACTAAGCATATTGCGGGGTTTATTAGTGAATTATGAGGGAAAATTAGGGAATATTTTTAACATTAATTTTACATTTAATAGCTCATAAATTGTTTTGTTTCCCGCTTCGAATTACGCTCAACATGCACAGCTAGCTAAATGCACAACTGCATACCGCATGTAGCAAGCTCGTAAATCAGGGTGTTTCATATGTCTTGGCAGCAAATCCTGGAATCCTGGACCAATCTCAATGCTGCAGTCCCCACAGCCAGCCAATCATCTGCAGCCTAGACCAGGATTTGCTAGGAAGCCATATTAGTTTTGTGAAAATTAACATTTCCTCCGATTTTGGATACATTGAGATATATTACTACTACTACCACCAATACTACTACTACAAACAATAGCAGCAGCAACTACAGCAACAACAACAACAACAACAACAACAACAACAACAATAACAATAATTACTAGTGTTACTGTTTTTACAACGTTTCTATAATCACCACTAATACTTCTGTTTATTATAATCCCCAATTACTGTAACTGACAACGCTACACACACACACACATACATACACACACACACACACACACACACACACACACACACACACACACACACACACACACACACACACTTTTATGAATATTGTTGCATCTCGGTGAATTTTGCATATCCAGGTTAATCAAGAGATGAGTGCATTATGAGTAATTTTATAATGTTGGGTTCCTAATATTTTTCCCCGCGTGCTGCACTGTTGATAAAATAGTGATTTTTCTTTTTTTTATCCCTGTCATGTATCGGCCTTCATAGTTTCCTATTATTGTCGATTTTTATGCTCAGTGAACACTAATTTTTCATCTTTTTTTTTTCTCGCAATACAAAAACAGGACTTTTTTTTGAGCAGATCAGTAATTAACCATTTTTACAGCTCAGTTTGCTTTTTCTTCATCTTTTAGTACAGGGGGCATTTTCTCTTTCCACTCTCTCCCCCTCTCCGTTTAATCCACCTTCCACCATTATCTCTACTATTTTTCTTCCTCATTCACTCATTTTTCCTCATTCTGTCTCCCCACGCAACATTTTTACCTTCCCTCATGTTACCTCCATCATTATTGCGACCACCACCACCGCCACCGCCACCACCACTACCACCTCTGCCATTACCCTTTGCACATCCCCCACGTTTTCCTGGGCGCTTTTCCACTTCATTTCGCGTCCATTCAGTGACCATTCCCCCTTTGCATCACCTCTTCCACCATGCTGGCCCCGTAACGCCGCCGCCATAACGTCTCCATACGCCCTCTGCACCGACATAAGGCGACGGCCAACGGAAGGCTATTTGTAGATATTGGAGAGACAGAGGCGGACAGAACCCAATCCCCGAGATGAGAACCTTGGCTGACGTTGACTGATGAGTTCTCGGGCATGAGTGTGTGAGGGAGGGAAGGAGGGAGAGGAGAGAGGATAAGGGTGTGGATAGCGAGCTGGTGTGTGTGTGTGTGTGTGTGTGTGTGTGTGTGTGTGTGTGTGTGTGTGTGTGTAGAGTGAGACAGGGTAAGCTAATGATTTCGTAGTAAAAAGACCTGGAGGAAAAAATAACAGCTAAAAATATGATGGCTCGAGTGTTTTCATTTAACGAATTGGTATTGGGAGATGGAAACTTTTTTCTTCAGTGGAGGAGATAGAGAGAAAATAGGTAAATAGATGGATAAAGTGGTGCAAAAAAAAGAGGGAATTAGAGAATGTGCACCCCCTATACACACACACACACACACACACACACACACACACACACACACACACTATGAGGAAGAAAAAAGAAAAAGCCTGTTCCCTTCCTAATTTTGGAGTAATAGCTACACAAAATCACACAAAGGTCATACCTTCACATAAAATGGAGAAAAGGAATGTTTGCATTACCCGTATAGCGAAACATGTGAGAGGGGCACAAGACTACTACTAATACAGAGAGAGAGAGAGAGAGAGAGAGAGAGAGAGAGAGACGGCAATGGAAACTAATGGAAACTTTGGTAAGAAAGTAAAAGAAAAGATAAATTACAACATTTCCCAGCTGAGTTCATCCGATATAAGTAATAAGAGAGAGAACATAAGAACATAAGAACATAAGAAATAAGGGAAGCTGCAAGAAGCGACCAGGCTTACACGTGGCAGTCCCTGTATGAAACACTCCTACCTATTTCCATCTGTTATCCCCATCCATAAACTTGTCTAATCTTCTCTTAAAGCTCTCTAGTGTCCTGGCACTAACTACATGATTACTGAGTCCGTTCCACTCATCTACCACTCTATTTGAGAACCAATTTTTTCCTATCTCCTTCCTAAACCTAAATTTTTCAAGCTTGAACCCGTTATTTCTTGTTCTACCTTGGTTGCTGATCCTAAGAATTTTGCTTACATCTCCCTTTGTTATAACCCCTATACCACTTAAAGACTTCTATCAGGTCCCCTCTTAACCTACGTCTCTCTAGAGAATGTAAATTTAACCGCTTCAACCTCGCTTCGTAAGGAATACTCCTCATCCCCTGGATCCTTTTAGTCATTCTCCTCTGTACTGATTCTAATAGACCTATATCTTTCCTGTAATGTGGGGACCAGAACTGCACAGCGTAGTCTAGATGAGGTCTGACCAGCGCCAAGTATAACTTTAATATTACTTCCGGCCTTCTACTTTTAACACTCCTAAAAATGAATCCTAGTACCCTATTTGCCTTGTTTCTGGCTTCTATGCATTGTTTCCCTAGACGGAGTTCAGAGCTAACTATAACTCCTAAATCTTTCTCGTACCCTGTACCTACCAGAGTTTGGGTGTTTAATGTGTACCTATTGTGTGGGTTTCCTCTACCTACGCTAAGCACTTTGCATTTATTGATATTAAATTGCATTTGCCATCTATCCGTCCATTCATTCATTCTATCTAAGTCTGTCTGCAAGGCGATGGCATCCGCTTCTGACCTAATTAATCTACCTATCTTTGTGTCATCCGCAAATTTACTAACATCGCTACTAATTCCACTATCCAAGTCATTGATATATATTAGAAATAATAATGGCCCTAATACTGATCCCTGTGGCACCCCACTAATGACATGACCCCACTCGGATTTCGTGCCGTTTATTAGCACTCTCTGTCGCCTGTTACCAAGCCATGACCCTATCCAACCTAACACCTTCCCATCTATCCCGTGCGCCCTAACCTTTCTCAGGAGCCTTTGATGGGGCACCTTGTCGAATGCTTTACTAAAGTCCAGATATAAGATATCATAACTATCACCATTATCTACTGCCTCGTACACCTTACTGTAAAAACTTAACAAGTTTGTCAGGCAAGACTTCCCCTTCGTGAAGCCATGCTGTGACTGATTTATCAAGTTATGTTTGTCTAAATGTTCCCTAATGTTCCTGGCTATTATTGACTCTAACATTTTACCTACAACTGAAGTTAAGCTGACAGGTCTATAATTAGACGCTAAAGTTTTATCCCCTTTCTTAAAGATGGGTACTACATTAGCCTGCCTCCACATTACTGGTACCTCACCCGACTCCAGTGATTTCCTAAAGACAGAAACTAACGGCTCACTAATAATCTTTTTACATTCCTTCAGTACTCTGGGATATATTTCATCAGGTCCTGGTGACTTGAACTTTTTAGCCTATCTATCTCCTGCTCCACTATCTCCCTAGTTATGGAAATATCCGTCAGCTTCTCATACTCATCTGCTCTAAACACCTGTTCACTATCTGGCATATCCTGCATGTTTTCCTGAGTGAAGACAGTTAAAAAATAATCATTTAGAAGTTTACTAATCTCCTCCCCAGAACTAACCAGCTCCCCATCTGCTGCCTTTAATGGACCTACAGTATCCTTATTTTTCGTCCTGTATACCTGATAAAATCCCTTGGGGTCCGTCTTCGCCTGGCTGGCTACCTTTAATTCATAATTGTCCTTAGCTTTCCTCGTTAACTTCCTGACTGTTCTAACTAATTCATTATACTGTGTCCTTAAAACTTCCTCACCTGCCTTTAATCTCTTATATACACTTCTCTTACGCCCTATATAATGCTTTAACCTAGCAGTCATCCATTTAGGGTCATTTTTTTGTGATCTTATTGTTTTATATGGGATATTTGCTAATTGACCTGTATGAACTTTATCTACGAAATATTTATACAATTCATCTACATTTACTTCACCTAAACCCCTCATCTCGTTCCCTACCATCCTCTCCCCTCCCTCATCAACTCGCCTCGACCTTACCTCTCTCATTTCACCATGACCTGACATTCCAAGATACTCACACCTATCTCCCCCTTCCTCTTTCCTCCTCCCTTCTGGAGCCTCACCTCACCTCCCTCATCCTGCCTTATCTCTCTGAACTCCGTCCCTGACCTCACCTCACCCTGCATCCTTTGCCAGTCCACTCCTTGGAGGTACCTTTTTAATTCTTCAAAATCTGCTCTCCTAAAGTCAGGTATTTTACAAGTGTTTTTATTTCTAACAGTTTCTTCCCATTCTAGATTGTACCTAATTTCCCTATGGTCACTGTTACCTAGCTGTCCTCCAACCTCTACCTGCGTGACTGCTTCCTCCCTGTTAGTAAGAATTAAATCTAGAATATTATTCCCCCTTGTGGGTTCTACGACTACCTGTTTTAAAAAAATTATCCTGAATTACCTTAAGGAATTCCTCTGCTTCCTTGTTACCCACAATCAGACTCCAGTCGATATTCCTAAAATTAAAATCTCCTACCACACATACCTGACTGTACCTGCCTGCTCTATTTAATTCCTGCCACAGTGAGGTGTTATTTTCCTCTGTACTGGTCGGTGGTCTGTAAACTACCCCTAGTACTACTGACTGCGATCCTTCCTTAATATCTACCCATATCGACTCTGCTTTGTTATCTGTTTTAATTCTATTGTTCATACAGCACTGTAATGTGTCCCTAACGTATAACGCGAGAGAGAGAGAGAGAGAGAGAGAGAGAGAGAGAGAGAGAGAGAGAATTACAACACTCCCCATCATTATGCTCTGTGCGTGACAACGACCAATCGCCATCGTGTTAATTATTCATCTTATGGGAAGTAGGGGCATGGTGTGTGTGCGTGTGTGTGAGAGAGAGAGAGAGAGAGAGAGAGAGAGAGAGAGAGAGAGAGAGAGAGAGAGAGAGAGAGAGAGAGAGAGAGAGAGAGAGAGAGAGCTACGCATTAGATTAGAGGTATGGCTTAGCTAGTTACTCATTTGGAAAGAAAATAGAGAGAAAATGGGAGAATGGCACCCCTAGGAGGCTAGTATATGTACATACATATGTTCACGCCTTTAACTCCCGTCACCTATTTAAATGAAAACGAGGGAAAGAAATCTCATAGTACCATACGATCGATGAACTTTACATTATACCTTATGGAATATAGAGTCTTAATTCATCAGATAAGCAAACTCATTCCTTGACTACCAGTTTACACAACGAGGCAATAATTACACACAAAAAGAAAGTCAACATTGATACAGTTAAAAGGTGATTACGTCTGTCATGAAAAAAACCTATATTTTTTCTTCCTCCTTTCTACCTCTCCCCAAGATCGATGTGGCGTGCTGGCTCTGGGATAACGGAGGTGGAGAAGATAGGAGGAAGGATCGAGAGGGGAGGGATAAAGATTTAGAGTGAGGGAGGTATGTTTCTGGAACGAGAGAATGGGAGAGGCAGAAACTTCATTTAGGATTTAGGAGTGGTTATGGGCAAGAAAGAGGCCGGTGGATATAAGTAAGAATGAGAGGAGGAGGGAGAAGGGAGAGAAACATATGATTGCTAATTGATAGGTGGAAAAGTGGCTTTAGGGGGAGAAGAGAGGAGAGGAGAGGAAAGGAGAGGAGACAAGAATAGTGAGGTGAAGATGATTATTGACGGTTATGTGGAGAGAGTCGTGGTTACTTGTGGTGGTCGTGAAGAGCGTCCTCTGTCTCTCTCCTCTCCCTCCCTCTCTCCAGCCCTCTCCTGCCTTCCTCCCTTCACTCCCCTCCATCCCTTCTTCCAGTCCTCTGTCCTCCTCTATCCCTCCCACACTCCCTCCCTCCCTCTAGTCCTCTGCCTCCCTCCTTCGCCGACTCAGCCCCGACTCAGCTCAGGATTGTAAGGGTCTTTGTTCCTCACACATCCAGCACATGTGATGACTTAAGCCACACACACACACACACACACGCACGCACGCACGCACGCATACGCACGCGCACACGCACGCACACACACACACACACACACACACACACACACACACACACACACACACACACACACACACACACACACACACACACACACACACACACACACACACACACACACACACACACTTACTTGCACAAGAAAGCCATGTACATTTTTCTGTTGCTTTCTTTGTATTTTGATGTATTTTTGTTATGGAAAAACAGATTAGTTCTTGACAATGTGTAAATCATCGGTAAAATTAAATCAATAGACTACATTTGCCGAAGAGAGGGAAGGATAAATGTCAACAGAAAGAGTAAACAAGGCTGGAGGTAAAATAATACAAATATTTGCTTTCAATTTGTCGTTTCGGAATACTCTAATGCACTCAAACAATGACGAAATGCATGTGTATATACGGTTTTACATCTGTCCATTCCCTGCCACCTGTACGAGCACCTGCATCCACCTTAGTCCACGCTGCATCCCTCTGTCGACCGTCCCTCCACCTGCCACTCTGCCGCCTCATACCACCATATTCTCTCATTCATCCCGGTACACCAGTTTACCTATTCCTTTTCTTATCCAAATACCCGCCTTTGTTTCATGGCCCAATATTTCCCCTTCCGTCATCCGTCCATAGTTGTTGCTTGTGGTGGTGGTGGTAGTGGTGATGGTGGTGCTTTTTCCCCTTCATTTTTGTCTGATAGATATGAAGCTTTTATTTATTTATTTTTTCTATCAGAACGGAAATGTTTTGATATTGTTCTCGTGACAAAACTTCCTCCCTTTCATCCTTTTTTTTTGTTTGTCATTCACTGTTCATTTCCTTGTTATTTTTTGACGGATGTATACTCGTATATATATCAAGGTGAACTGACGTGAGAGCGATGATGAAAATTACTCTCTCTCTCTCTCTCTCTCTCTCTCTCTCTCTCTCTCTCTCTCTCTCTCTCTCTCTCTCTCTCTCTCTCTCTCTCTCTCTCTCTCTCTCTGCGTATAGACGACAGGATTAAGCGCTGCTGCATGCGATTGTGTGTGTGTGTGTGTGTGTGTGTGTGTGTGTGTGTGTGTGTGTGTGTGTGTGTGTGTGTGTGTGTTAAGGGGGGATTGAAAATGTACACGAGAACACTTAGTTAACAGACAACCAGCAATGTCAACGTGAGCTCGGTGGGTGTTGCGCCGCGCCTCACAGTTCAGGTCCTGCCTTGGCTTCGATCCCCGGCAGGAATATCCGGAATATCCTCGAGAGTACACAGTTGTTACGCGCCTTCTCTCGGATTAATTTGTCACGCTTTCCGCACTGGTTGGCAGCGGCGTGTCCAGCTGAATCAAGATACTGAGAGAGAGAGAGAGAGAGAGAGAGAGAGAGAGAGAGAGAGAGAGAGAGAGAGAGAGAGAGAGAGAGAGAGAGAGAGAGAGCCGAAAAACCAATCTAGCAATCTGAGGACAAAATAGTGCTGTGTAATGACTGGGTACACGGGACGACCTCTTGACAACCTGCTATCAATAACATCACGTCACTGTTAGACTTCCGGCAAGTTTGGTGGGGATTTTAAGAGACGTTTGTTAGATATTCGTTTTTTAGATGAATTTGTCCTCCATTACATAACCTATTTTACCCTCTCTCTCTCTCTCTCTCTCTCTCTCTCTCTCTCTCTCTCTCTCTCTCTCTCTCTCTCTCTCTCTCTCTCTCTCTCTCTCTCTCTCTCTCTCTCTCTCTCTCTCTCTCTCTCTCTCTCTCTCTCTCTCTCTCTCTCTCTCTCTCTCTCTCTCTCTCTCTCTCTGTGTGTGTGTGTGTGTGTGTGTAGTACCGTGCCGTGTTTATATAACATCTTTATGGACAACTGCCCCGTGCTCGCTCTCTCTCTCTCTCTCTCTCTCTCTCTCTCTCTCTCTCTCTCTCTCTCTCTCTCTCTCTCTCTCTCTCTCTCTCTCTCTCTCTCTCTCTCTCTCTCTCCATTTTTCGCTTTGTTTTCGCTACCTTTTTTTTTTTTTGTTTCACTGTGTATATTTTTTCGAAGCTGTTGTCTTTACTCCTGCCAAACTTTCCCCAACCCCCCGCCCCCATTCACACACACGTTTTTATTTTATCACTCACTCTTTGCAAACGTGTGTTCTCCCCTCTTGTATTAATTCTTGCGCATGGGGACTGTAAATGTGCTTCTTTTTTGGGGGGATTTGTATATTGTTTTCCTGAGATATTTCTTGTATATTTTTTTTTGCCTGTTGTTTTTCTGGTAGCCTGTCATTTTTCTGGTAATGCTTTCCGTTGATTTTTTTTATACATCTTTCTTTGATACTGTTTGTGTAAGTGTGTCTACCTGTATTTTATGTTGATATATATATATATATATATATATATATATATATATATATATATATATATATATATATATATATATATATATATATATATATATATATATATAATATGAAAGGATGACTCGTGAGTTTTGTATTTATTTACTTATTATTCTTTAATGTGTGGCAAAATTTTAAATAGAGTTAAAAGTAAAGCAATAGAGTGTTATATTCGTGGTTTCTTTATGAGTATTGGCAGTTTAGAGAACAGTGTCCAATGACGACATGGCTATTAATTTAAAGGTTATGAGTTTTAATCTTTATATTTCTTTACTTATTATTCTCTGCTGCGTGGGAAATTTCAGATATCGTAAAGAAATATAGTGTAGTTCCTAATGAACATGAACGCTTCAGGGAACATGTTGAATGACTAACTTCCATCTGCGTTCATTGGGATTAAATATATATGTGTACATTTATAAAGCATCAAATTAATGTCGCTTCCTGTTTAAAGTCGTCAAACCCTGGAGGATATTAATGGCGGGCGAAAAAGTTAATGGCGATTCATACTAATAATTTAATAATACGACGTAAGTTATTACATTACATGATGCTTATTAGTTTACGGACATTCTTTATCATGTCACTTTACTTACGTGTAATACAAGTATCCTCCACGTACTACATAAGTGTGTCATGGGTGAATGATGAAGGCCGCATGGTGTCACACTACTTTTATATTCTGCAACAACCTTCCTGCGGCCTTAAGTTGATAGTGAGCGGGAGACGAAAGTTGTGGCGCCTTTCAGAAATCTCGTGCACCTCAAAGTGGGACTGATAGGAAAGGTGGTTTTCTGTATCTCGTGGTGTGGGCCAAACGCAAACCTCAGCCTCATGAAAGTTCATCGCTTCTCAGGTATTTTAGTAATGTGATACCCCATTCTCTCTCTCTCTCTCTCTCTCTCTCTCTCTCTCTCTCTCTCTCTCTCTCTCTCTCTCTCTCTCTCTCTCTCTCTCTCTCTCTCTCTCTCTCTCTCTCACCCATACCCACATCTTTGCAGAGAAAAATAAATATCTCTTACGCACCTTGCCATTCTTCTCATACACTACCCATACGCTCGCTTGCCACCTTCTCGTGTTCCCTGCGTCGGTGCTAAGTGCTCATTGCCTCACGCGCTTTAATACTCGTACATTTAGGCCGATGTGCTTGCCAGCCGTTCGTGAGAACCCTGAGTTGTCCAGGTGCCGCCCGCTCTCTTTGGGGGTCCGGTGGGAATTTCTCGTGTAACTTACGCGTGAAAGCAGGAAATGAAGTCACGATGTTTATGCCAGGTAAATAGTATGGGCGTGAAGAGGCAACACAGGAGCGGTGTGCTGGGTGGATGGCTTGCTGCCTGGATGGTTTGTTGGTGGGGTAACTGGGTGGATGGCTGGCAGGCAGGGTCGTGGGAATGCTCTAGACTTTAAAGGGTGACTGGTTGGCCGGCTGGCTTGGCTTTTGTCTTTCTATCCGTTTGTTTTTCGGTCCTTTTCTCATCCATCTCCCTCCATCAAAAAGCCTGTGTATACATCAACGGCTTGAAAATTATACTGGATAATAAAATAATAAATCAATTGTCATTTTTTCTCGATCAGAGGGGCTAAAGAAACGCTTAGGTTTTGCTTCTATTTGAATGTCCGAGGAGAACCTTTATCATACTCAAACTGAAACTGCCTTACACTCACAAGACATCGAGATCCACAGGCTGAAAATACGAAAAGGTTTTGAGGATCTCTACTTTCAATTGCATGATAAAGTGGAGAACGAGACAGAGACAGAGACAGAGACAGAGACAGAGAGAGAGAGAGAGAGAGAGAGAGAGAGAGAGAGAGAGAGAGAGAGAGAGAGAGAGAGAGAGAGAGAGAGTATCACTTCATTCATTCATTGCTTTAATCGTTTGAAATGGAGACGACTTGAAGATAAAGTTTACAGAAAAAAAAGAGAAAGGAAGAAAAAGAAAGAAAGAAAAGAGAAAACAAAACACGAAAAAAGTTCAAGGACAGACAGATGCCGGTGGGACCCAAATACTGGGACGCTTTTGGAGATGTTAGACATTCCTATGTTAAAATGGGGGCGGAGGAACAAATTAACATTGTATAAGGAAGGTTATTTGGGGGACTTCTCACGAGTATTTTTCGATAATATGGAGCTAACCTTAGCTTCTTCTCCCGAGGTTATTACTTACATGTCGGATATAATTCAGTTGTAGAATATCATGCAATATATAATATATATATATATATATATATATATATATATATATATATATATATATATATATATATATATATATATAT
>NC_087159.1:14255000-14310000 GCF_035594125.1 Scylla paramamosain
TCTCTCTCTCTCTCTCTCTCTCTCTCTCTCTCTCTCTCTCTCTCTCTCTCTCTCTCTTGTCCTTTTCTCTCTCCTCCCCCTAACCTCTCACCTCCTCCCTCTTCCCCCTCTCTGCTCTTAGATCCTCCACTCTCCCTCCTCTACCTAACCTGCCGAATTACTGAACGAAATTGAAATCGGCAAGATGCGGCTTTGAGTTAAATCGGGTGGGAAAATTACGTCCAGATCAAATTAGTATGCCGTGGATATTGCCATTAGTATACTTGTTGTTGTTGTTGTTGTTTGTTTGTTGCTATTATTATTATCACTATTATTATTATTATTATTATTATTATTATTATTATTATTATTATTATTATTATTATTTTCTGTATGTTTAGCTTCACCGCATCTCCCCAAAAATAACCTGTCATGGAGATCTATGAGTGGAACAGCTCTTAGTGCCCTTACGAACATGTACAGTAGTAGCTCCCAAACTACCTTTTAGATCTACGTTCTGACACAATGGACGATATTATTTGACACGTTTTGGTGATTAAGGTGGCAACAGTTGGTAGCCTTGCACACTAGGGATGGTTGCCGTATATTATGACCTGGAAAATAGATCGGCTTATCAGCGTCACGTCAAGCTACGCATACCAACCTTACCGACGCGACACGTGATCAAATAGCAGGTTTCATATTGTTCGTTATGCCACATCTCGAACCACAGTTTGAAGATAGTTTTGGGAGCTGTTGTATATGCGTGCTAAGACTATTCTTTTGGAAATACTTAATTTTCTTCGTCTTTTCGTCGTACCTTGCCTTGTCATTCACATCTTTTACCTCACCACCCTTCTTTGTCATCCTCACTACATTTCTCGTCTTCACCCTCATCCCCACCACCAAACACATACCTGGTATTCATCCCAGTTCTCACTTCGGTGTCCGTGGTACTAGGTAATATGGGAGGGATCAGCAAGGTATGATCTCCAATTCAGGAATAAACCTCAAACCTTGAAAGACCGTTGCTTAAACCTGAACTTATTTACCACTTCTTGAGAGGTGCTTAATTATTAGCTGTTAGCGGAAAGATCATTGTCAGTTTTGTGCCTATTATTGGTAGCCGCCTCGTGACAGAAAACTGGCAGGGAAAAATTGTAAGGAGAGTACCTTTCAGTGATCCAAACTTTGTACTGTGGAGTCTCATGATTCTTTTAGGAGACATGCTAGTTGTGGAACACGATAGTAGCGAAAATGTTGAAATTTTCAGTTTCATCACCTTATTTTTTTCTTGTGTCGGACAAAGACTTCCCGGATTTTGTGTGCTAAAGGACGATGCGCTTTTGCTCCTCGGCCTGCTTTTTTTTTTTTTTTTTTCTTCCGTTCTTTTTTTTTCAGTGATGTGATTTAGCATATTGCTTGTTCCAAGAATTCATTTTACTCACGTTATCAAACAGATGTGTTTGATAGATGCTGTCTCTGGTGGTGCATTGACTCTACACACATGCACGCACACACAGTCTCTTTCTCTGTCTCTCTGTCTCTCAGTCTCTCTCTCTCTCTCTCTCTCTCTCTCTCTCTCTCTCTCTCTCTCTCTCTCTCTCCTCTCTCTCTCTCCTCTCTCTCTCTCTCTCTCTCTCTCTCTCTCTCTCTCTCTCCTCTTTGCTGTCTTTCTCTGTCTCTATACCTGTCTCTATCTCTCTCTCTCTCTCTCTCTCTCTCTCTCCTCTCTCTCTCTCTCTCTCTCTCTCTCTCTCTCTCTCTCTCTCTCTCTCTCTCTCCTCCCCCCCCTTTTATCGTGAACTTAGGATCATACGTCATCTCTCTCAATGGGAATTCCCGTTGCCGTCACTGTACAAAGCGTATGGACATAGAAAAATCAAGAGGATAGACTAACGACCTAGACACGTGAATGCCTCAATATTTAACGCACTGTGCAATCCACATATATGCAGGTAATCCAGAACACTTTCTAGGCAACACATATTGCCAGCCTATAAGCAGAACAAAACGCTTGCAATAATCCTTAGTTGTCACTCTGGCGACGCAGTATCTGTGGCAAGTCGAACTCCAGGGCGAGAGAATGAGTCACAGTAGAGGCTTTCAGGAATCCACCCGTAATTGGATCAGCGAAGCAAGAAATGCAGGGCGCGAACCACCTTCCTTAGGACCCGGGTGGTGAGGCACGAGTTGCCACCTCGTGCGTGAGCCTTTATAGCAGTCTCTAGGCCATAGGTTACCGCGGCAACGTTCATGCCGCGGGTGCAGGAGCAGCAGGCGTGCGTGCGATGCAAGCAGGCGGAGGACTCGAGGTCTTTATGCAGGAGGACAGGGCAATCTATACCTTGTCGCCCCGCGTGTTTTACTAGTCGTGTGTACCTGCTGCAGGAGAAGCGTGAGATTATTGGTGCTCGCGATCTAGTTATCTTTTCCATTCCTCCATCGCCTTATATTCTGCGCGTGATTCCAGCAACATCTCGTCAGTGGGTGATATTTTTCAGGGTGAGGCATCTGACCCAGGTTAAACCCAATATTAGAGGCGACCACCGAGGAAATGGGCCTTGTTATCCCCTCATCTTGCCTCATCTCAGCCACCAGAACGAGAAGTTACTGAAATATTTATAAATATTCTCCGATGGATTCCATTCTAATGAATAGAACTGTATAACGGTTATTTTGGAATTACGGAGACAGCACAGGCTTATGTATCTCCTTGTCTCGACACAAGGGAACGCTGTCCTGTTTTGTGGTGGTGAACTTTGCCAGACTACATAGAAATGAAGGCAGGAATATTTGTATGCAGCACTGCTAACGAAGGTCTCACGTTAATCAGGTAGAATGTGGTTTTACGTATGCAAATTTTTAAAAACCACAGCAGCTACAGTTCGTGCTATTACTTTTTTGTCCATCATGAATCCACATCTGCTAGAGGACGGCGTTGTGTTGATGTTAGTGCCCTTCCTGTGAGTTGCAGATTTTTTATTTCTAAAGGTGTTAGGAAGTGCTCGATGTTACTAGAACTACCCATGAACGTTAATTATTGAGATGTTAAAGATTGTTAATAAACATTATTAACCATACACACACACACACACACACACACTTACACACACACACACACACACACACACACACACACACACACACACACACACACACACACACACACACACACACGTACACGCATGCACGCGCACGCACGCACGCACGCACACAGAGGAATACAATGAAGTAATGAAAATTGCAAGAAGCCATCAGACCTACTTGCGGCAATCCATGAATCACACAACACACACACACACACACTCTCTGTTAGATTTCCTTTATTTCAAAATGCTACAGGATTTCCTGAACAACATTCGGTATTAATTAGTGGTACTGAAACCTAACTAGCGAAGCCTGAGCTAAGTATCAAAGGTAATTAACAGCGGCACATGTGTGACTTCTCTGTGCTCTGTGCGAGGTCAACAAAAGGCATTAATAACTCACGAGACATCGGAGCCGGCACGAAAAAGGCACCGCTTTGTCTAGCTCGTGTTGGCCGTGATGGCTGAATATTGGTGAAATTGCGTAATGTCCAGCGCTGGGTGGTGCAGGGAGGGGGGACGGCTGGGAGGCGTGGCGGTAAAGGAAAAGGAAAAGGAAGATTTCCCAGGGAAAAAAAAATATTGTAAAACAAGAACAAAAATGTACACAGATTCCGAGCTGCATTCAACTTACACACACACACACACACACACACACACACACACACACACACACACACACACACACACACACACACACACACACACACACACTCGAGTGGTCAGGGACAGATGAACGAAAATAGATACAAATAAATACAAATGATAATAAAGAATTGCAGAAAAATGCGTTTGTAGACCTCCCCCAATAAAAGAGGGAAGGAGGAAACAACAACACATAAATAAACTAATCTAAAAAAAAAAAAACTGAGTAAATAGAGGAAAAACAAAACATCAGAGCCAATTTTAAATCCAACTAAACAAAACACACGCAGTGAGGGCAGCGACTCGCGATCCGCCACCATGGACTTAACATGAGACAAAATGTTATAATCCCGACTTTGTGGTCACGAAGACTGTGGGCCGCCCGTCCTTCAGTCCTACCCTGTCCACCCGTATGTCCCAGCGTTCTGAAATTGTATACGGCCTCGCCTGTCTACATAATACGTCTCCCGCGTGAGTTGGTACTTTCATTATGCGGTGGTGTGATGCCTGTCTCGTCTGGAGCAGGTGGAAAGGAAAGGGTAGAGAAAATGTAGTTAATTGCAGCACACCATCTGGGCCTCGCAAAAGGGATATTAGTGTAGGCGAAGTTAGACATAGTAGTAGTAGTAGTAGTAGTAGTAGTAGTAGTAGTAAAGATTGTGATGATGGTAAGGTTGGTAATTCAGTAAGTCATCGTACCAAGATAGTACAAGTAATTAATAATACATAGATTTAAATTAAGGAAGCTATGAAAAGACCTGAGGCCTCTTTAGATTTACATTTCGTGTAAAATTACATTAAGAAAATATAAAAGATATACCTTATAGAGAGAGATAGTGACTATTCCTGATTGTAATTGAACGCAGTCCAGCGATAGGATACTTAGCTGATCTTAGTAAGGGAAAGTTCGGAATTAATAACCAGATTAAAATAAAAATCGCTGATAATGATCTTAGAGGAGCTTTTGAAGAGTAAAGTCTTGTAGTCTTGATAGATTTTTAAGACTGCGAAGGGGCACGTTCAGAGAGAGAGAGAGAGAGAGAGAGGAATTTGTTAAAAAGGAAGGGGGGTGAAGACAGATAGATAGACAGGCAATTGGACAGCCAAACGAGAGAGTTTATAAAAAAATCATTGGGATAAAAGTCGAGGCTTCAGTCGCAACAAGTAAGGAAGGTTTACTCATTACTTTCTCAGCATGACTCCCTCTCTCCCCCCGTCTCTCTACCTGTCTCTCTCTCCCCGCCTCTATCTTTCTCTCCATCTCCGCCACTCCCTCCATCTCCCCTTGCCATCACTGACCCGCATGTGAGCTCGTCCTTCATCCCCGTATCTGTCTCGCCGCTCGTAACGCAGCCTCGGCCTCTAATACTGCCCATAATTAGCTCTCTAAACTCCTCTTGGCTCGAGAATTAGCTGTCACGCAACGCCTGTAAATTGGATCGTTGTGGTATTTTTCCTCCGATTTTTTTTTTTTTTTTTTATCTTCGGGAGCGTGTAACGGAGAATAAGGCAGCACGGGAGAGTAACGAGTCACAAACATCAGGCACACCAGGGAGCTGTGTGTGTGTGTGTGTGTGTGTGTGTGTGTGTGTGTGTGTGTGTGTGTGTGTGTGTGTGTGTGTGTGATGTGAATTATGGATGTGCGTTCATCTGCATACACACACACACACACACACACACACACACACACACACACACACACACACACACACACACACAGAGCGCTACAAATGCAAGTAATTTATTTGTTTCAGTGGGGTAAGAGTATTATTATTGTTATTGTTGCTGTTGTTGTTTTTGTTCTGTTGTTGTTGTTGTTATTGTTGTTGCTGCTGTCGTTGTTGTTGTTGTTGTTGTTGTTGTTGTTGTTGTTGTTGTTGTTGTTGTTGTTGTTGTTACTGTTGCTGCTGCTGCTGCTGCTGCTGTTGTTACTGTTGCTACTGCTGCTGCTGCTGCTGCTGCTGTTGGTGGTCGTAGTGGTGGTGGTGGTGGTGGTGGTGGTGGTGGTGCTGCTGCTGCTGCTGCTGCTGCTGCCGCCGCCGCCGTCGCTGTTGGCGTTATAGCTGGTTTCATCACAATTGATATTATTGTTTTAATGGACTGCACATATTTACCACGTCGATATCTAACTGGTGTCTATGATTCAACTTCGCGTCAGTGCTAAAGCTGGCAAGGGGGGGATTTTTTATTCATTTATTTTTTTTTCTGAAACAGCCCAACATAAAGGTCACCTTGGCTTGGTGTACATGCATCTCCTCAGGCACGCTCCGACTCGTTCTCACTCCCAGCCCTCAGCGCCGCCACGTGGATGTTCATCAACGCCGGGAAGGGAAGGGAGAAATACTTGTATAATGAAAATAATGAATAAGGGCAGATATATTGGTCACTAATTAAAGTACTACTACGATTCTTACTAACACCGCGCGTCCTTCAATAACACACACACACACACACACACACACACACACACACACACACACACACACACACACACATGATGGGGCGTCGCGTTAGATTTGTGGTGGTGTAGTAGTAGTAGCAGTAGCAGGATCTTGTATCGTCCACCGGATAACCCCACATCCTATCAAATCCGTGTCTCCTCAAACAAAAGACATTTTGTTTCTATTGGTGGGTATTCAGGTCACCTCCCATCCTCAGGTGAAACACACAAGCCATGGGAACCTTGCATAAATCGCCAAATTCCAATTGATAATCGTTCAGTGTGCCTGTGTGTAGTCAGTTGGCCTCTGCGTCGCTCTGCGGAAAAAAAAAAAGAAAGGGCTTTTTTAAACCGGCCTGATCACGGCTGCTCGGGTCCCAATGCCTGGATTTCCATATAGCTTTACTGCAGTTAATTTTATGCGTATTTCCTTCTCTCTCTTTCGTGTAATGTAGTTAGCGACGGTAGATGAGTGGCACTTTGTGTTCCCCTTTAGGCTACAACGGAATTCTGTTCACAATATGCAGTGCTGATTTAATTAATGTTCACGGCGCCTTTCGTATGCAAGCATAAGTCAGCGTGAATGTGGTACAAGAATGTAAACTGAATTGAAACGCTGAAGAAGTGTAATGATTTATTAGAAGATAGTTTATCAGGAGGTGAAGGGAAGGAAAAAATCATGTGAAACGTGAATCAAGAGAAATAATGGAATGCTGAAGAACTGTGATGATGGACGGATGTGTTTTATTGGTTTTGCGCACTTAGGGTGGCGACGAAGTACGAGGATGGTAAGAGTAATGGCCAATACTCACTCGAGTTGCAGTAACCCACGTCATTGTGATTTATATAATATTGTGTTTTGATATTTATTAGATACAAAGACTCGTGCATAGACGCCTACACCTGACAGCTAATATATAAACTATCAAGGGAATTTTTCATGTTGACGACCGAAATTTGATAGGATACGAACTGTAATGTATGTAGCGATGTATTCCCACGCACCTGTTTTATTCATGCGCCCACACACACACACACACACACACACACACACACACACACACACACACACACACACACACACACACACACACACACACACACACACACAGACACGGACACATAAAACATTACGAGCTTGACTCAATCCTGTAAAAAATACAAATACCTAAATACAAATAGTTAAACACACACACACACACACACACACACACACACACACACACACACACACACACACACACACACACACACACACACACATTCACTCACACACACACACACACACGACATAACAAGCTTGACTCAATCCTGTACATATACAAATAGGGAAAAGGAAAACACACACACACACACACACACACACACACACACACACACACACACACACACACACACACACACACACACACACACACACACACACACGGTATTACAAGCTTGACTCAGTCCTGAAAATGTACAAATGCGAACACACACACACACACACACACACACACACACACACACACACACACACACACACACACACACACACACACACACACACACACACACACAGACCACATGCTATTTTGACACGGTTGGAATTTTGGGATCAAAGTTCAGTGGTAGCCGCCCTGGGTCGCCTCGCTGGAGTGCACGGTAGCGATCAAAGGCAGCGGGACAGGAGGCCTGGATTGAAGGGGAGACCATAATGTGGCGTTAGGCGGCTGTCACTACAAAGAGCGAGTGGCGGAGAGAGAGAGAGAGAGAGAGAGAGAGAGAGAGAGAGAGAGAGAGAGAGAGAGAGAGAGAGAGAGAGAGAGAGAGAGAGAGAGAGAGAGAGAGAGAGAGAGAGAGAGAGAGAGAGTAATCCCTTATACCCCTCATCATCTCCTTACTTACCTACCTGCGTGCCTTGTCAGCCTTTCACACCTGACCCCTTACTTACCTCCCCAGCTATTCACTTCCTACAATAGGGATGACGTGGGCCGTGTTCTTGTAGTTCTTGGCCCGTGTCGATATCTCGGAAGCTCAGTCCATCCCACACTGACCGCCTTGTTTCGTGTTATTTGCATTGAATTCACTGCCGCAGCAACCGCTTTCACCGCTCTCGCTACCATATCACCATCACCAGCAACATTCTAAATCCTCCCTCGACACACACACACACACACACGCACGCACACACACACACACACACACACACACACACACACACACACACACACACACACACACAGAGAGAGAGAGAGAGAGAGAGAGAGAGAGGAGAGAGAGAGGAGAGAGAGAGAGAGAGAGAGAGAGAGAGAGAGAGAGAGGAGAGAGAGAGGAGAGAGAGAGAGAGAGAGAGAGAGAGAGAGAGAGAGAGAGAGGAGAGATATCTGTGTGTGTCTGTGTGTGTGTTACTACAGCCCCTTAACTACACACACGCACACGCACTCACACACACACACACACACACACACACACACACACACACACAC
The DNA here is from genome assembly GCF_035594125.1 of Scylla paramamosain. Lineage (NCBI taxonomy): Eukaryota > Metazoa > Arthropoda > Malacostraca > Decapoda > Portunidae > Scylla > Scylla paramamosain. The sequence goes on from NC_087159.1 coordinate 14,263,622, forward strand.
ACACACACACACACACACACACACACACACACACACACACACACACACACACGCACACTATTCAGGTGATGCGTGACGCCCCCAACCTTTCATATTTTCTTGTGTCTATTTTCCGGCTCCGTCATTTTCCATGTTTTTATTCCGCTCTTCGTGTTTTTTTTGTTTTTTTTTTCTTCTTGTCTTCCTTTTCTCTCTTATCACATTTCGTGCTCGGCGTCTTCGTTGTCATCTTCGTTCTCGACTGTTTTTTTCCTCCTCCTCCTCCTCCTCCTCCTCCTCCTCCTCCTTCCTCCTTCCTCCTCCCTCCTGCCTCCTCCTCCTCCCTGTCCCTCCTCCCCCCTGTCCCTCCTTCTCCTCCTTTCTCCTCCTCCCTCCTCCTTTCTCCTCCTTCCTTCTCCTCCTCCTTCTTCTTCTTCTTCTTCTTCTTCTTCTTCTTCTTCTTCTTCTTCTTCTTCTTCTTCTTCTTCTTCTTCTTCTTCTTCTTCTTCTTCTTCTTCTTCTTCTTCTTCTTCTTCTTCTTCTTCTTCTTCTTCTTCTTCTTCTTCTTCTTCTTCTTCTTCTTCTTCTTCTTCTTCTTCTTCTTCTTCTTCTTCTTCTTCTTCTTCTTCTTCTTCTTCTTCTTCTTCTTCTTCTTCTTCTTCTTCTTCTTCTTCTTCTTCTTCTTCTTCTTCTTCTTCTTCTTCTTCTTCTTCTTCTTCTTCTTCTTCTTCTTCTTCTTCTTCTTCTTCTTCTTCTTCGTCTTCTTCTTCCTCTTCTTCTTCTTCTTCTTCTTCTTCTCCTTCTCCTCCTTCTCCTTCTCCTTCTCCTTCTTCTTCTTCTGCTTCTTCTGCTGCTGCTCCTGCTACTACTACTACTAGTGTTTGTGCTGCTGGTGCTAGTGTTGCAGCTGCTGCTATCTTCATCTCTAATATCACCACCAACACCGCCATCATCATCATCAACGACTTCAAATCACGAATTCCACAATTTACTCGTAATAATTAGGGCTGCACTAATTGCACATATATTAGTGCCTTAATAGTGTTTGTGGAATACCTAACGAAATTTAAATATTTATGCAATTGAGGCGTAGTGAGAGCTGAGTCGGCAGCGAGGCAGGCGGGTTATTAGGCGAATTTTTTTCTCTGTAATTAAAAGGAAGAATTTCTTGTTTCAATATGGAGACAGAGAGAGAGAGAGAGAGAGAGAGAGAGAGAGAGAGAGAGAGAGAGAGAGAGAGAGAGAGAGAGAGAGAGAGAGAGAGGGGTATAAACATCAACATATTGAGAGCCAAAACAACGAACAAAGTAAAGACTTACATACAGAAATATAAACAGAGACATATAAACAAATATACCAAAAATAAGGAAACGACAGGAACGGAAAGCCAAAAACAGACTAAAGTCGGAGCCAGCCGCCCTGCACACATGCACCCCAGTCCTCGCGAGCCAAAATACTTTCTTGAAAATTTGGAAGCAAGGTAGGAGGGACAGGGCGTGCACCTCCCTTTCCCTCGCAGCCCCACGCCAGGCAGCCTCCCAGCGCCCGGTCATCGGCTTGTGGCGTTTAGGACCCTTCGCCTCCCCACTGAGCCTTCATCCTCGCCTTTTGCCTCCTTTCTCCTATTTCCACTATTCATTTTTGCCTTTTTCCTTCTTCCCTGCATGGTTCTCTCATCCCCTTTCTCGCTCTCCCCCTACTCTTTTCCTGCTTCTGCTTCTTGAGTTTCCTGCAACCTTTTTAGCCTTCACTTTCCCTCCGCCATTTCCCTGTTCTAGCCCTATTCCCACCGCCCTTTTTTTTTTTTTTTTACTTTCTTTCCTTGCTTTGGTTGGTGCAGAAGCAAAGACGAGACTAGTGCTGCCCGCCTTTGACCTAAAGGTTGCTGGAGTCAACCCCTCCTCGAGCGTCATTTGGTGGGTGAGGTAGCGCTTTGGTGTCACATAGAAAGAACATCATTTTTTATTTATTTCAGTTTTTTTCCTGCACGCTTGTCTCCTTTTCTCACTTTTTTTTTTTTTTTGCTTCAATTTTCATACCGTCTCTTTTTCTGTTCCTTACATGTTTATTTCCCTTTCATGGAATGGTCTCCCTCTTCCCGTCTCCTTACGTCTTCATTTTCCCCGCTTTGCTTACTTTTTTTTTCTGCCTTCCTTCTCCCCTGCACCGCCTTACCCACCAGGTCTCGCCCTATAACTTTCGTGGGCACAATTCAATACTCGGCCAATAATCTATACTCTAAGCACGCTTTTCTTTCTCCAAAACAAAATATACAATTATCGGCTTGTGGAAATAGGTGGCGTTTTAGCTCTCAACCACACGTGTTCCCAAATATAAGTTCTAATTTTCTTGTTGGGCGTAAGGGAGGATGCGAAGCGCCGTTTTGCCATGAGGTGGGTGGACCTCAATGAATTGCCTCGTTAGGTGTGCCAGTTTAGGGCCGTGTTTACCGCTGCGCAACACCCGGACCCGCTCCCCGCACACCCATCTCCAAATACGTGTATACACGCAAAAATTTCCTGCTCAAAACTCGGCGATAAATCAGAAATGTTTTAGGTGAGGCAGATGAGCCAAACATCCCTCCAGCATCCGGCTCTCGCCCTCCTCGGCGGCCATGAATTGGCGCGCGTGTAAAACTAAAGACATCATTATAGTTTTGTGTTTGGTGGGTGTGTTGTGGTAATGTTCCGGCCAATTTTTAGGTCAGCACTTTTCAGTCTGCTTTTCCGAAACTCGTGACGGCCCACCGCAGTTAGGTGTAGTGCTTCTTTTTACCCCAATATTAAGGGAAGGGTGCAGCCAGCGCCACAGCACCTGTTGGTCTTTGTTTACGCCTCGCTAACCCAGGCGGGAGGTGCTCGCCCCTGCAGAGACGCGCAATCTCAGGCTCTTTGAGGGGAAGGGAAATTTTTTTAAGGAAGCATCTTGTCTCTAACCTGAACCTTACCTGCATTACCCAAACGCACTCACAGTGTGCTGTAGACCGCAGTATTTCTGGTATAAATCTTTGGCAAATAGGTTAGTATACATAAAAATAAATAAATAAATATAAATAAGAGTAAAATAAAATGTAAGGATTTACTTTGTTTCAAATTTATATCTCGTGTTGATAAAACCGCAGATGTATCATAGGATCGTAATAATAGATGTAAAATAGTGTTTAATATATCGATCATAAAAGGACCACTATTGGTAATTGTTAAGGTGAAAATATGGGATGGATGGTTGTGAAAAATGGATAAAAGTGACTACTGAAATAGAAGAATGGAGAAGAAAATTTAGTCGCCAAGTTGATTGGTTCAGGATCTTAGGGTGAGTAGGACTGGCACTGGGAAGCAGAGAGAGGCAATGATGAATAGATAGAATGAGGAGAAGAAAAAGATGATCAGGAATGAGGAAGAGAAAAAGATGATCAGAAAGGACGAAATAAAAAAGCCTTGGCCACCACTCCGCGGATAAGTGAGAGGACAGTGTGGAAGGAGGAGAAAAAAGGAGAGAAGTGAAGAGTGAGATTCGTGAGGCAAAGGGAAGGGTTGATGAGAGGAGGAGGGGAGGAAAGTACCCTGAAATTCCGTGAAAGCAAGAAGTTACTTTGGGAGGCAGTGAATAGAGTGGCGAGGGTACTCCGGGAGGGTCAGGGAACGAGAGTGAGGGAGTTTTTGACGCAAATGGAGAGCAAGCAAGAGGGCGTGGATGAAGGGAAGGAGAGGCGGAGTGAATATATTGAAGGGTTGGTAGATGAAGGGAAAAACATCAAAGAACGGCAGCATTAAACCAGAGTTGAGCAAGTAGAGGAAGGTACTAGAAAGTGTGTGAAAGTTCAAGGGGATATAATTGACGATAACGAGGTATAGGAACTTGAAGAAAAAGTTACATGAAATAAACATAAGAAAATGACGGAAGATGTAGGAAGCCGTCGGGCCTACACGTGGCACATATCTGCCTATTTCCCACTATCAACCCATCCATTCTTTTCATATCACTAATGACACGACATTAACAACCAGATTACTGAGTCCATTCCATTCACCTATCACTCTATTTGAGAACCAATTCTTTTCAATCTCCTTTTTAATTCTAACTTTTATTTAAGCTTGGATCCATTATTACTTGAATCCGTTATTTCTTGTTATCTCTTAGGTTCATGGTTACAGAAATGAATGCTGCTGATCGCGTGTCTGGGGCTCCCAAGCTGAGTACAAAGAGATGTTTACTTGCATTATTCATTCATTCTTGGTTAACAGTTGACTGGCCGCCGCCCTCCGCAATTGTTTCCTTTCTGAATGTGAACTCTTCCAATTACTCTTAATTACCGCCTGTGGCTTGGCGAATTTAATTGTATAAATTAAGTATATTACATGTTTTAAGACTATTATGTAAATTACCCCTCCTGTTTGTTTGGTAGCTTGCTTAATTATATATATACGAACGAATGTACTAGCTTGAATGCACGCTCACCTCCTCCTCCTCCTCCTCCTCCCACATACACTTCTGCCCATAATTTAGATAAAGAAATTTCTCGCGCGTCCAAAAACAGCAGTAGCAGAAGCATCACCTATAGCAGTCAGCAGTAACAACACTAGCAGTAAGGAAGTGGTGCTCAGCGTAGAGTGGGTCACCTGGACGAAATAAAAAGCCTGGCATCCAATACCCACGAGAACCGTGTATGTAAATGATGGGAGCCTCCAATGCACCACTTCACTCCCAGATTTTCATACAGCGGGAAATTCTAATTGCTGAGATCACCAGCTGCATTGGACTGGCTTTTGAGGAGGAGAGGGAAATGGACAGGAAAAGGAAGAACAGTGTGATGGGGGAGGGAGAAAATAGTAAAGGGAAGGGTGGAAAAGGAAATAAAATTGTTTTGCAATAGTGTTACTGTTTTTTTTTTTTTTTGTCAATATGTACTCAACGTTTGTTTATTTTGCATGGTGTCTTTTTCCACACATTGTTTGTTTGTGCACTTTTACGTTTTTTTTTTTTTTTTTTTTTTTTTGCGGGGGTTGGGGTGGTCGTTCTTTTTTTGGAGTACAAAAATTATTCACTGTTTTGACTATGGGACAGCTTCCCTCATATTTGTCTTTCTAGTTTTACGCTGTATATGTTTTTCCTTTAGTTATTTCATGAACTACATTTAGTCTGTATACAAATTACATTTTTATTACATTTGTTCTCTAAAGTCGTTTAATTGCATATTTCATGTCTTATTTAATCAGTTAATTTACCTCTGTAGTTTATCTTCTTTATTTTAACTATATTTTACTTCTCTATTTTTTTACCATTTCCCTTTTTTTTCTTCTTCTACAATTTAAATTCATTCATTCATCTATGATTTTTTTTCTTTCCCTTTTTCATACTTAATACCTGTTTCTTCTCCCATTTTCATTCGCTTATTTTCATCTTCCATCTGTCTAACAATTATTTTCCCTCTACCCTTCCGTCACCTTCCTTCTTTCCTTCCTTCCTTCCTTCCTTCCTTCTTTCTCATCCTCAACTGCTTTTTTTTTTGTTTTCTACTTTCTTCATTGCTTTCCTCATTCCTTCCGCCTTCTTCCACTTCTTATGCACTTGTCTTTCTTCCACAATCCTTAGTTTCTCCTGTCCTTCCATCTTTTCTTAATTCTTTCCTCCCTACGTACATACTTCCGTCATTTTCTCCCTCACTCCCTGTTTCTCCCCTTCCCTTTTTTATTGGTCTGTTTATCCTGTTTCTCTCCCTGTGGCTCCTATTACCCAGAATTTAGTAATGATGTAATGGGAGTTGCACAAGAGGCTAGTAATCTTAGGTAGCGCTGTATATGTGTGTGTGTGTGTGTGTGTGTGTGTGTGTGTGTGTGTGTGTGTTGCAATATATACCCTGGTAGTCACGTTTACCACTATATCGAACGTCACCTTTCATTAAAGACACGCGAATCCTCAACCTTCCTTCCTTCGTCCTTCTAATAATCTGTGACTTTAATTTCGCCTTCTTTCTTTCCTTCCTCCTTTCCTCCCCTCGCTTTATTCCTTCCTTCGTTCATCTTCTATACGTGTGGTTTCAGTCTCTCCCTCCTCCTTTCTTTCCTTCTGTCCTTCTCTTGCTCCTTCCTTTCTTCCTTCCTTTTCGTCCTGCTAATGTATCTGAGGCTTCAATTTCTCCTCTCTTTTCTCTTTCCTTCTTTCCTCCCCTCGCTTCTTGCTTCCTTCGTCCTTCTGAAGTGTATGTAGCTTCAATTTACCCTTCCTTTTTTCTTTCCCTTTGTTCTTCCTTCGCTCCTTCCTTCCTTCCTTCCTCTCCTCTGCCTTGCTGCCATTTCTCGTCACCCCGTCGCGAATCTCGTAGCGAAACACAAGCGAGTTACAATCAACATGGCCTTCGGAATTCCTCTATCCGTTTTCCAGTGCTATTTTTTTTTTCACCTGTTTTTTAATTGTTTTTATCTATTTGTCATAAACCTTCCCTGCTTTATTTTGCACGAAACAGGGGAAATGAGCTGTGGTTACTGTGATCTAAAAAGAAAAGATAAAAAGAAGGGAATTTTCGTGGGATCTTGTTTAAAGTCGGCTTCTTATACCGGTGCTGCTTTAAGATTATTCGTGCTTCTATCTTTTCAAGCACACGGTATGAAAAATTAGAAGGACTTGAGTGCAGCATGAAAAATATATTATCCATAAAATATTCTACTTTATGGGAATCGCAATCTCCACCGAGACTGGCGCTGCTGAAGATGGAGTTCCTTCATCAAAAGTTTTCAGATTAGCAATTCATAAATGCTCCGCACAAACTTAGCTTAGGGGATCGTAAACCACAGTACCTGAGGGGGGGAGGCGTCTGTAATTTTCATAATAACCTGCAGGGAAATGTTGGGTTTGTGTACTGCGTGATATTCGTGCTTGTTTAATCACCATCGTTTAGTGCAATTTTAACTCTGATTAATTTAGAAAGTAATTTAAATTTTGTTTTCCTCCTGTTTTATTCCCCGTTTTTTTTTTTTTTTCTCCCTCTCTCTCTCTTTTTACTCAAGTTTTAGTTTCAAGTTTAGCTTAACTTTCCGGGATCCTCATTTTCCTGGTGGAGAGAGACGCCGGGGAGTGAACACAACACATCAAGGTCTTGTCTGTTTAAAGTATCTCAGTCATACTAGCCTCGTGCGCTTTCTCTCAGACAGCACTCAGTGGCAACCCCGCACCGCGATAATCAGTAAAGCAATTATACAAGATTCAAGTAACTTTTATGAGCAACTGCGATGACCGGCCATACAGATATTATTATTATTATTATTAGTAGTAGTAGTAGTAGTAGTAGTAGTAGTAGTAGTAGTAGTAAATTGTTATTAAATGCTGTAGCTTCAGAAAAAATGTATAAAAAGTATGCAGATTGCACACTAAACCTTTTTGATTTTAATGAAGTGTGTATAATGACGTTACTGTTCTTACTACAATAATGCCAGTAAAAAAACTAAGTAAATAAAAAATCTTTAAAAATTTCATCCTCTATCATTTACTCTTTTCCCCGTATCTTTCTTCCTTCGTATCCCCTCCTTCTTTCCTTCCTTTCTGTCGCTAATAATTACTCCTAGTGACGTTAGGTGATGTGTATTATACCGTCCCCGCTAACTAGCAGCCCTCAGACCCGCGCCTGGAATGCTTTTATTAAATTATTATGTGCACATGAGCCCAAGGTTGTTCGGGAGAGTTATGAAGGGAATTGTGATGTTATTAACCCCGAAGCGCTCGAATTACCGCCTGTGAAACGCTGTGAGAGAGAGAGAGAGAGAGAGAGAGAGGGAGAGAGAGAGAGAGAGAGAGAGAGAGAGAGAGAGAGGAGAGAGAAAGAGAGAGAGAGAGAGAGAGAAATTATGCTGTGCCTCTATTCATTACATGGTATCTTTATTTCTTTTCTCATTTTCATCCATTAAATCCTTTATTTTTTTCTCCCCCCTTCGTTTTCTCTTCGTTCATTCGTTCCTTCCTCTCTTCCTTCCTTTCTTCTCTTCTTTATTCCTATATTACAAACAAGTTTGACTCATTCGTTTAAGATTTATAATTTATCCCTTACCCCCACTTTCTCTCTCTCTCTCTCTCTCTCTCTCTCTCTCTCTCTCTCTCTCTCTCTCTCTCTCTCTCTCTTCCTTCTCCTCCCTTGTTTCTTTATACAGTATTTATTTGTGTGAGGAGGGGGAGATAGCAAGAATATCGATATGCGTTGTTTGTTGTGTCTGCCTGTCTATCTATTCCTCACTTTTATCTTGTATTTTTTTTTCTCTCTAACATTTACTCTTAAGGTTTGTGAGTTATTGTTGTTCTTTTCTTTATGAGAGTGTTCCTGTGTACTACTTCCCAAGTTTACGAGAAATCAAAGTCAGTCATGTATCAAAGTATTATACATTTATGAGTTACAAAAAGCAAATAACTTGTAGATCGCGTAAAGATTTATTTCTCTCTCTCTCTCTCTATCTCTCTCTATCTCTCTCTCTCTCTCTCTCTCTCTCTCTCTCTCTCTCTCTCTCTCGTGAAATCAATATGAAGTGTCGCGGTTGTGAAGTATGGCCTCAGAGAGAGAGAGAGAGAGAGAGAGAGCAATAGTGGATATAAAAGAAGCGAGAAACACAGTAACAAACTAAAATATTTAAGGAAGGGGGAAGAGGGAGGGGAGAGGAACAGTGATGGAAAGGGAGAAAGGGAGGTGAAAGAAGATACTGTTTAGAATATGATGAGGATGAGGGGAAGAGAAGGGCTGAGAAGAAGATGAATAAAGAAGAACAATATGCAGAAGAGGAGGAGGAGGAGAAATAAGTGAAAGGAGAGGAGAGCAAAAAAATAAATGTTGAGAAAATGAAGAGGTACAAGAGGAAGATACTGGACAGGAGATGGAGAAGAAGGAAAAAAAAAAGAATAGGCGAGATAGAGAGGAGTAAAAGAAGGAGGAGGAGGAGGACATATGAAAAACAGAAGAGGGTCACTTACTTTTTTTGCGCATGGGAGAGTGTAGTTGAGGCACGTTTTCAAATACAGTAACAGATACAGACAGCAATACACTGATCTGAAAATGCCACTTAGGTCTACGGGTCTACAATAATAAAGTCTTGTGCTGGTGGTGGTGTCATATCTATAGGTGAGCACAATAACCCGCGAGAGGCAGCAGTGTCGCAGCAAAGGCTCGTAATTAAAGCGAAGAGCGGCTTAGGAACAACGACTAATAATGAAGTCTTGATGTTCAGACCGTGTAAGGGGAAACCTGCTGCAGGATTTCTTTCTCTTCTGATGTGATGTGATGTTTGTTTGTGTTCATTGTTTGATTAGTTATTTGCGTTTCTTGTCGCATTGTGTGGGATGTCATGGGATAGAATTGTTTTAAGGTTATAATAATTAATTTGCTCCGGTGTCTTTAATGATTTTATCTGTTGTTTAAGTTTGATTGCTATTCATTGCATGTTCTTGTTCGTATGTTATTTATTTGCATATTTTTTTTTTTGTATTTATTTACTTACACATTTGTCTATTTTTATTAATTTATATATTTACTTATTCATTTACATCGTTCTGTTTTGTTCTGAATGTTATTCTGAATCCAATATACGAACATAAGCTTTATTCAGTCATTCATTTTTACTGTGCTCTATTGATGGAAATACGTGCACAGGCTTTTTTTTCTCTCTCTCCTCGTACTTTGACTTGTTTCAAAATAATTTAGAAAACATTTACTATTTTTGTGACCAGAAATCCTGCTCCTGTCCACTGCAACCTGCACTCGGAGGATCGTGTCTCCCGCAACGGCCATTATGATATTGCCGCAGGACCGTGAGCGATGTACTTTATCCTATTGCCCTCATACCTGTCTCCTTTCAATCTCCTCCTTAATCTTTCTATCCTGGTATCACATTGGTTCTCCTCGGCCACTAAAACACCCTCCCTTTCCCTAGTTCCTCCCTCCCTCCCTCCTCTTTCACCAGTCCTCCTCCTCCTCCTTTCCTTCTCTTTTCGTCTCTACACCCACGTTCTTCTACCAATCGTCCCCAAACGCACGATTTGTACCCCCTCCGGTCAGGTCGTAGGTACCGCTGCAATTGCTCGGTCCCGCAACCTCCTTCCCTGCCCGCCTGTCCTGCGGCGCTTTCCCGGTCAAGACTTTCCTTCTGGGAGACGAACTCGTGCAGAACAAAAAGGCTTGCGTCGAAAACTTTACAGTAAAAGGAGAATCAAAAGTTAAGGGGTTATGGAAACTGAAATAGGAAAGATATATTTAAATACTATATCAGGAATAAAAGACAGTTTTGCGAAATTCATTATTACAAAAAGTTTTAATCTGGGTGAGGGTAAAAACAGAGAGAGCCAAGTTCTGGAGAGCGAAAAAGGACATTTTAAATAAAACGTTTTATAAATATAAATCTCGTAATACCTCCCATCCTAACCGAAATAAAGATACACGGTTTCATCCTCGGGGGAGCGTGTAGCGAAAATCTAAACAACTTTGGAGGTAACTTCTTTAGAATATTACTGTAAGCTGCTGGAAGAAGTACCGAAGGAAAAGTAAAATTGAAAACCTGACGTGGGAAGAGGAGGAGGAGGAGGAGGAGGAGGAGAAGGAGAACGAGAACGAGAAGGCGGCGGCGGCAGCAGCAGCGGGCAAAGGTTAGGTCAGCAAGCAGGGAGGTGGATAAGAGCGAGGAAGAAAGTGGAAATCTGCGTAATAGGAGGTAGGTGGGTTCAGGAGTGTATGTGAATAGAAAACGCACAGCAGGTGTTGATGCAAGATGTCAGATGTGGAAGAGGTTAACGAGAACGACTCATGGTTACCCCCAGTAGTTCTGGTTACCTTCCAGACCGTGAGAGGCAGCAGTGCACGGCAACCTTGTAACGGTGTCATTGAGTTCATAGTGGTGTGTGTGTGTGTGTGTTTTATAACATGAAATGTAGTCCTCGGTGTGTGTGTGTGTTTTATAACATGAAATGTAGTTCTTGGTGTGTGTGTGTGTGTGTGTGTGTGTGTGTGTGTGTGTGTGTGTTTGTGAGTCATAGCTTGAAATGTAGTTCTTGGTGTTTAACGTAGAGAAAATTTTGGTGGTGACGGTGACAATATTGATGATAATAGTGAGTGTTTTTATTGTGGTGATGGACTATTGCATATAGATTTACTTTTACTATTTATCTCTGCTAACTTACTCAACATTCTTTAGTTCGCAACCATCATAATCTACAGTCCGTACGTTCGTGTACTGCTGTAGTAATATTACCCGACACTACAGTAACGTGCATGTGCGTGTTGGGTGTGTGCGTGCCTCCTCATGCACACACCAAGGCTTAGCGAGGCGTCGTTTCTTCCATGCCGTCGTTTACCTGCCGCTCGGAGCCATCAGGAGGGGTGATGGGTCTCGTTGTTTTTGCCTCCGCCGCTGTTGACTCCAGCCACCGGGACGACCACAAACTGCCAGCTGGAGAGCAGAACACGCCACTTGCCGCCCCTGAAGCCTCGGACAAATCACATCTAACTTAGCCTAGAAGCAGCGGAGTGGAGGAGGAGGGGGGGACGGTGGGGTGGAGGAGGAGGTCAGGAGGGAGTGGAGTGATGCGAAGTGCGGTTGCTCTTGGGGTGGGGGAGGGGTTGAGGTAGGGAGTGGGTAAGAAAGCTGTGGCCCTTCTCCTCCTCCTCCTCCGCGGCTGTATTATTATACGAGGGACTTTAGCGTCAGCGTCAGTGAAGAAGTTTGTTCTGACTTCCAGAGCGTATATTATTACTTACTATTATTATTATTATTATTATTAGTAGTAGTAGTAGTAGTTGTTGTTGTAGTTGTTGTAGTAGTATTAGTAGTAGTAGTAGTAGTCTGCGAGCGGAGCGAGGAGGTTCTAATTTTGTTATCGCACATCTCTACAAGCCACCGCTCCGCCTGGCCCCTGGAAGGTACAACGATGATTTGGCCAGGAGCACCTTTTGGTTTCCATCTCCTATAAAAATTGTGATTCAGTCTTTGAAACACCTCCTTGTAGTAACTTTTGGCATCTCACCTTTCTTATTTTATGACATTTCTTCGTCAGACTCACCGTTTTGCCGTATTTTGCTTAATTCGACTTAGAGTGCACAAAATGTGCGAATTTATATGCCATAACTCACTTCATATACGGGATAACCAATTGTGGTTGACACCATCAGACTCAACAGTGACTGTAGAATCAAGATGTATTCTAAAACCTTGACAAAAAAAAAAATGGTATTAAGACGAGTTGAACTGTTAAAAATGTAAAAAAAAAAAGTTTATAACATGTTTTACTTATGCTCGCTATTGTCAACAGTTAAACATTGAATGCTGAAATATATTATTACATTAAGTAGGAAAACTCCTGAACACGACAATATGATCAGAATACAGATAAACCTCCACATATTGAAAACACAAAGTCATTTATAGCAACATGCCTCGCCGCAACCATCACGGCGGCGCAACACGGCGTGTGGTTTGCAGGCGGGCTTCATATGCGACGCGATTAAAAATTAGAACCCTCCAGCCGCTAGGGGAAGGTTCTTTAAGTTGCTCCACAGCTAAACACCTAATATCTGTTTGTTACTATTATTATTATTATTACTATTATTGTTATTATTATTATTATTATTATTATTATTATTATTATTATTATTATTATTATTATTATTATTATTATTATTATCATTATTATTATTATTATTATTATTTATTATTACTACTAACTACTACTACTACTACTACTACTACTACTACTACTACTACTACTACTACTAGTTACTACTACTTCTGTTACTACTACTACTACTACTACAATTATTATTATTTTCCGTTAGAGTGTCGAACGACATTCATAATATAACATTTTATGTACATCTTTATCATGTGCTCGAAGGCGAGAGTCTTCCGTAAACTGGTGAAGATTTTGCCTATAAATAATTTGCCTCTATTCAAGTTTATTGTTTTTGGTCATCGCAGTTTTCAGTTTCTCGTGTGTTGCCAGATATAAATAGACATATACAGTAATTAATTTTCTGAGGCACAGTGACACAGGACTAGTAAATAAAAAAAAATAATAATAATATATATGGAAAAGAATTCATATTATTCTTCATGCACTCCAGGTATCACAAGAGATTAAAATAATGGAAAAAAAAACAGAAAACCTACTCTTTTCTTCTTTTCTCTCGGGGAATGAAAGGGGGATAAAATCAATTAGAAATATGGCAAAAACAAGCTTAGTTTTTACTCATACGCTCATAGCAATATAAAAAAACAGAAATTAATTAAGAGAGGGAAAAGTAATCCCGTTTCCACTTTTACTCCATCTTTACTCCCTGACCAGCCCCAGTAATCCAGGTAGTCCCCTAGGTCTTCTTCGCCGGCACATTTTTCCTCCTTTTCCTCCCTTTCCTTCCCTCTTCTTCCCTCTCCTCCCTCCCCCTTCCTACACCTGCCGCCGCCTCTAAGCCCCCTAAGCCTTTCCCTCCCCCTCTACTTCTTGTGCCGCTCTAATTCCTCCTTAAGAAACTGACACATGCCCGTAATGCTTCTGAAATCGACCGTCTTCCTCATTGATCCTCCTCGCAGATCCTCCTCCATTTACGGATCTATTCTTCTCGTGGCGATTTTTGTTGTAGAGTTGGTATGGCCAATGAATATTAAATTGAAATGTTGCTGAATAAAAGAGACGTGCTTTTTTTTATTCAACTTCGGGAATTGATGCGTTATTTTTTTGTTCATATTAGAGTATTTTGTGGTGCCAAAAAATGTGTTGGTGAAAACATGAACTGCTTAATTATGAGTGGGATCTTTTTTTTTTTTTTTTCGGGAGAGAAGGGAGAGGGAGAGGGAGGCAAAGGGGGAGAGCAGGGTTGGAGCGCGGACAGCGAATTTTTTTATTTTTTTTATTTAGAGCGTAACTTTTCGTGAACCGTTAGTAAATATCCCTTTATGTGTAACTAAACTAGTGTACGTGTTGTAAGACTTGTGTGGTTTATCGCGCTGCGTTTATATACATGATCCAGTTTAAAGTTAATGTATATTCTACACTTTACATTATTACTATGCTGTTGAGTATTTTCCGGGTCTGAGGGAGAAGCTTAAAGGCTTTCTCTTTGAGCACGTCTCGTCGCTAACCAGGAAGAGGAAGAGGACTGGAAAGGAAAGGCCTCGGTGGTGTAAGAAATGTTCATGGTTGCTGGTTCGTGAAGGACATGACGCATCTTCCTCCTCCTTAAATATTTTACTATTTTGATTCTTCATTATTTTCAACGTTTTAATTTTTTACTTTATTTACTGGTACACTACAGTCATTGGATATACTTTTCTTGCTTCACTTAATGTCATCGAGAATAGAACACCGTCTTATTTTATATCCATTTTACAGTGGATAAAAACAACTGTCAAAAAAAAAAAAAAATAGACAAGGAATTAAACAAGTAATTAAATAATTCATTAAAAAGAAAAAAAAATTTATCCATAATATAACATACATTTCACAGAAAAATAAAAACTATTCAACTAAACATATAGAAATGAGAAATACTACTACTACTACTACTACTACTACAGTTACTGCTACAACTACAATTACTGCTACAGCTGCTGCTACTGTTACTACTACTACTACTACTACTACTACTACTACTACTACTACTACTACTACTACTACTACTGCTGTTACTGTTACTACTGCTGTTACTGTTACTACTGTTGCTGCTACTACTGCTACTGGTGCTGCTGCTGCTGCTACTACTACTACTACTACTACTACTACTACTACTACTACTACTACTAATAATAATAATAATAATAATAATAATAATAATAATAATAATAATGTTCTTGGTGCTGCTGCTGCTACTGCTACTACTACTACTACTGCTATTACTACTACTACTGCTATTAGTACTACTGCTATTACTACTACTACTGCTATTACTACTACTGCTGCTATTACTGCTATTACTGCTATTACTACTGCTATTACTGCTATTACTACTGCTATTACTGCTATTACTGCTAGTGCTACTACTGCTACTACTGCTATTACTACTACTACTACTACTACTACTACTGCTACTACTACTACTACTACTTCTACTACTACTACTACTACTACTAGTACTATTAATAATAATAATAATAACAATAATAATAATAATAATAATAACAATAATAATAATAATAATAATAATAACAATAATAATAATAATAAACAAATAAGTAAATAAGAATAAGACTCAACAACTCAGAAACAGGTATCATGCATTCCAGCAACTCTTTATCTGGCGGTAAATAAGATAACATAATTTAATGCCGTAAATATGTACTGATTTACCAGCCTATTTTCAGTGCGTAATAATTAAGTGATTACACGATTAATCCTTTAATTTCCCCCTCGGGCGAGCTACGTGATTACATAGAGCGCACTTTTACCTCCCGTCGCAGCGAGGGCGGGGAGGGCTTTAGAACTTGTAGGGTTTGATTGGTGGGGTTTGTGGAGGTGGGGGGAGGGGCGTGGTAATGTGAGCTGGTATTCCGTCTTCGATCTATTCCGTTGAAACCCTCCGCCTTATCAACACCATGTCCTTTGTAATCCAAGCTTTCGATTACGCACTTAATATAAACTACTTTCATCTAACACTGCTAATTTTTGTTCAGGCTTTCGATTACACAATATCCAAACCATGTCACTCTCTTGTTCAGGGTTTAAATTACCCGCTCAGTATATACCTACACGAAAGAAAAAAAACTTCCCCTATATCCAGAACCAAGTCTATTTTTCTCCAGACTTGAGATTACACACTTAATATAAACCTAAGCCTAAGAAATAACCTTCCCCAACATCCAAAACCATGTCATTTTCATTCAGGCTTTTGATTACTCTCCCAATATTAAAGTATGTACACCTAACAACCTAATTGGCCCAAAGTCAGTTCTTGCCTTGCTGATTGAAACCCATTAATTTTTCCACCTGTAAGTCTTACGTGGGTTTCTAAAGCGTGATTGTATAGCTAGTTGTCGATCTGTTATACGAAGCATACGTGAGGAGGAGGAGGAGGAGGAGGAAGAGGAAGAGGAGGAGAAGGAGAAGGAGGAGGAGGAGGAGATCATAGTAAAGTCTGACTGAGAGCAACAAGTAATGAGGAGGAAAGCATAGACAGTGATTAGATAAAATTTTGTATGCCTGATAAGATGGAAACAGAAAGGAAAAAGAAAAAAATAGCAATGCCTGGATGAGAGCGCCTGCATGTGTGTGTTTATGAGTATATGTATGTATGTATATATGGATGTATATATTTGTGTGCATGTGGTCCTGCCTGTCTGTATTTATAGTTTTCCTGAAGTATTGGCAACGTTGTGAAATTACTTGAGTTATTTCTTCTCGCTGTCATTTTGAGGAGTTTATTACCTGTCTCGAGCCCCGCCAGAACAAAGGTGTGGGCTGCGGCTGGAGTGTGGAGACGAGGTGAACAAGTGGGAAGTGCTGAGAGAAGCCGTAACTAATGAGAGAGAGAGAGAGAGAGAGAGAGAGAGGAGAGAGAGAGAGAGAGAGAGAGAGAGGAGAGAGAGAGAGAGAGAGAGAGGAGGAGAGAGAGAGAATCTAATTCAAAATCGAACCTTACTCTACTACGCCTTCTCTTGTTTTGACTTTACAGAAAAGCAAAATAATTAAACCATTGAGTTTTACCACATTTAAGCGAACTACCTTAATACCGAGACGTTTAAAACTCTCATATTGCAAGAAGTTGGGAACATCTCCGGTGAAATAATAATGTTTTCGTTCTTAGAAATTCTTACCTTTTTTTCCTTTCCTTCTTCGAACATACCAGGCATTAGTGGCCGCGGCGCTCGTGTCTGCCAAAAGAAAAAGATTTCAGCGAAGTAATTAAAAGGTCATGTAAAGTACATTAAGCTGCAAGGATAAAAAGTAAAAGACCGTAAGAAGTTGTCGGTGGCAAAGTTCAGAGACGCTATCACGCTGAAGAAAAGAGCTATGCGGAGAGAAGGAACTGGGGACTCTTTGATCCGAGATGGAGGATTGGGAGGTAAAAATTGGACAGTGTAAAGTTTTAAGAGCGTTTCCCCAATTGGTTTTCTTCCCCGCCTCTTTGGAAAACTTAAGCCCAGTAGTCGGTTCCCAGCAGCCCTCGAGGTGAAGGCAAGCACGATGACGAATTGGTTATTTTTCATCCGTGACCGTAATTGTTTGATGGGATTTAAGGAAACTTTAATCCTGGCCAGCGGTAAGAGGGGAAGACGAGCGAAGATTAGTTTTGAGTAGGATTACTCGTGTTATATCATATTACAGTGGTGGCATCTTATTGAAATTCCTATATGCGACAAGGAATGTAATAAAAATAAACGTACAACTATGAAAAAAAGAACAAAATCAAAAGAAAACGAGAACAAAAGACGTAGACCAAAACCCTCACGCAAAAAAAAAAAAAAAGACAAGACTAAAGAAAGAAGACGGAAAACAAATAGCAAATGAATGAATATCCCCTTCTTAAGAATCGGAGTCAGAAAGTGCAGACCTAGCCAAGCAGTCCCTCCTTCAAGTGGCACAAAACCCGAGTCTCTGAGGAGGTGGATGGCTCTCAGCGGCTTGCCGCCGTCCTCCCGCAGACCCATGCCACACACCCACCTTTGTTCTCCTCCTCCTCCTCCCCCTCCTCCTACTCCCGGGTGCTCCTTTTTCCTCTGGGTGCTCCTCCTCCTCCTCTTCCTCCTCCTCCTCCTCCTCCTCCTCCTCCTCCTCCAGTTATCCACGACCCACGACCGTAAAACAATAGAGAGAGAGAGAGAGAGAGAGAGAGAGAGAGAGAGAGAGAGAGAGAGAGAGAGAGAGAGAGAGAGATACAAAAGCCACACAAGCGCATACGCATCCACAGTCCTCAAGCGCAATGTTACATCAGAACGAAAGTAATTAGTGTTATTGCCGCAATTCAGTGACGTAAGCTGCACTCTGCACTTGTACGTGAATGTTTGTTAATTGCTGATGGCAATTCGTCCGTATCTTTGCTGCTTTTTACACATTTCACGGCATTCCAATCACGACTTGCCCTTTTCCTCCCCTCTTCCTTTTGCTATTCCTCCTCCTCCTCCTCCTCCTCCTCCTCCTCCTCCTCCTCTTTCTCCTCCTCCTCCTCTTCCTCCTCCTCTTCCTCCTCTTCCTCGTTCTCTTCATCCCATAAGTTTTCCCAGTGACAGCTTTAACACACTTCATTCGAATTTACATAAAGATTGGTTTGCCATCAACCATCCCCGCTCCTCCTTCCCGTCCCGCCCCTCCCTCATGCTCTTTGTATACTCGTATGTGCCTGTGTATGGCTCTCTCTCTCTCTCTCTCTCTCTCTCTCTCTCTCTCTCTCTCTCTCTCTCTCTCTCTCTCTCTCTCTCTCTCTCTCGTGAAACCCCCGTCTTAGAAATCCTATCCGAACTCGGGAAAATTCATTACAGTAAAAAGAGGGAGGAAAAAGGGAACGAAACTTATGACTTCGGTTAAAACAGTCCTGGGTAGAGGACGCACCAGAAAAAAAGGGGCAAGGAAGGAGATAGAAAAAAATACGAAATTCCGATCCTCGAAACGATAAACTGTAAAAGAGAGGAAAACAAGTCAGAAAGTTTTGAGTCCCAACCGCACATCGCCATCACTGCATTAGGTACTGGAGAGTAAGAGAGAGAGAGAGGGAGAGAGAGAGAGAGAGAGAGGGAGAGAGAGAGAGAGAGAGAGAGAGAGAGAGACAGGAGAGAGAGAGAGAGAGAGAGAGAGAGAGAGAGAGGAGAGAGAGAGAGAGAGAGAGAGAGAGAGAGAGAGAGAGAGAGAGGAGAGAGAGATTGATTGATTGATTGATTGATTTTCCTGTGTGTGACTTCTTTCAACTCCTGTTTCCATGTCCTTGTACTCTAGCTTCTCTCTTCTCATGCATCCTTTACCCAATCCTCTCAACACTCCACTCCGGCAGCTTAGATTTACTCCGACACTGACACGTGAATGGTCAGGACACTGAGGGGATAAATAATGCTAACAGGCCCAGTGAAACATTCATTGATCTTGTTTGATATCTGTATTCTCAGTAATATTGAACGTATATATATATATATATATATATATATATATATATATATATATATATATATATATATATATATATATATATATATATATATATATATATATATATATATATATATATATATATATATATATATATGCAAAAAAAGTACCTTGACACTTCGTGTCTGCTTTCTAGGATGTGATCGAGTGGCAGGGTGGACAGCACAAATCTCGCTGTTCTGTTCTCTAGGTCAGGTAAGTGCCATGTGTCGGGTCTCTCTCTCTCTCTCTCTCTCTCTCTCTCTCTCTCTCTCTCTCTCTCTCTCTCTCTCTCTCTCTCTCTCTCTCTCTCTCTCTCTCTCTCTCTCTCTCTCTCTCTCTCTCTCTCTCTCTCTCTTGTTTTCAGTACTTGGGTTGTATGTCTTTTGTGTGTCTGAACTTTTATCTACCTATTTTTTTTACTAGGATGGATGTTTAAAAGCCGTGTACTCTGTTCACTTTTGTTGAACATGGGCCCATGTTGATTTTGGCAGTCTTCTGATGTGAGGTGACGGGCTTTGGGGAGTTGTTCGTTAATTCCTTTCTGACGTAATCATTTTAAATGCTTATTATTGAACAATGTATTCATGTATGAAATTTTAATGTGTTCACTTTTTGTTGGCTTTATTTAATTTTTTTCGTAAATATTCCGCTTGCAACCGAATTATTTGTGAATTGTGGTAGTGATTGTAATTATTGTTGATTTGTGTGTGTTTGTGTGCGCGTGTGTGTGTGCGTGTTGCGTGTGTGTGCGTAAGATTTAAACCTCCCACAAAGAGACGATTGTTATATTAAATCGTTCCCCATCAGCTTCAAAACTTTTAAAACTTTACAATATTTATCATTCCCTTTGCGCTTTGTTCCACTGCTCGTCCTCGTGTAATCTCAATGAGCCACGCGCCCATGATATGAGTTACTTCTTGAAATGAAGACGGCAGCTCACACACTCATTTTATTTTGCTCGTCTCCAATAGTAATGCTATGAACGTATTGCAATTGGCAATCTCGCCGGTATGTGATCCAATTACTACATCGTTCACCCTGCCAGCCGCGGCATGTCTAGGCCCAATACCTCCCTGAACTCACTTACGCGTACCCGCCACCTATCAGGCGTGAATCACGAATAACTAAAGAGGACAAAAATAGAAATGTCTTAAAATTGCATTTCTCCTCCCCTCCATTCTTTCATTTTCGCCGTGTCTATCTTCAGTGTTCTTTAGCCTCTGCTCCATGCCAAACGAAGATCAGTGTCGCCACTCTAACTTTTCGATGTCTCTTTTTAACTCGCAATAGAAGAGCGTAGAGCTTTCATCCAGCCTTTCTCCTATGTTTATTTATTCCCTCCAGCTTATCTTTTGTTCACATTCCCATACAAAAAGGAATTGCATGTTTCCGCTATTTACAACACAACCTTTTTTTCATCTACTTTTTATTTATTTTATTATTATTATCATTATTTTTATATATCTAAGGTGTATTTTTCCTGTAGGATTTAGAAGTTGTGGGCACGAAGAGTCAAGATGTAGGTAACACGTCAGACATTGAACATTTTTGTAGTAAACATTGCCTTGCTTTCGCACTAAACGCTGTAAGTTAACCAGCAAGAAGGATGTTATATCACGTGATTAGCAGCAGACAATGTTTAATCTTGGTCTCAGACACAAAGGACAGGTATGGCAGGTGTGGCTGTGCAAGAGAAAAATGACACACCAGAAATTCCAGTCTTTTAAGCATCTCGACACTGTCCCGACTGCTCTGAACAAGCTTCGTTGGATGTTATCTGGGTTTTCAAGGGTTTTCATGTTTCTAGTGGTAATTAAGAAAGAATTCTGCACTACTATGAAAAAGAGTCGCCAGAACCCGGCTAATAACCTCTTTGGCCTTTAAAAATGGTCGCATATTCTTAATAGCAGTTGTGTCAAAGAACTTGAACTTAAATCCCTCGATGGATGGGTGATCGTGTGTTGTCTCGTCTCAACAGCAGATAAGATCGTCTATTGCCGCATCTGACTTTAATTCGCTAGATGAATAATCCTTTGATATGTAGCAAGTACACTTCATCCACTCTGGTAACGAGATGCTGGGAGGCCATTGACCTAAATGGATTAAATAAACGTGAGCAAACCAAGAATCATGACTTGGAAATAAGAGCGATTTAAATATCTAGACTTTAAAAGTAGGAAAGTAGGTCAGCAGAGGAAGTTCCGCGGTAGTTTTATTGGCTCATAATTTGTTTAATGTTAGTTTATTTATTGTTGTTGTTATCATTTCAAGCCCAGCACGTACGACAGGGAGAGAGAAAATACAAATTATTTCCTATGGGAAGATGATGAAAAACAGAAAATTAATACATACTGAATGGTTAGTAGAGCAATAAGAATACAAAAAAAAAAAAAAAAGTTGATGCCTTCAGATGACTTACGATAACGATTATGAAAGGGTAAAGTGTGGGAGGAAGCATGCGTCACCAAACAGCACCAAGCGTATCACCATCATAGCTGTTACTCGAAGCTCAACAATCAGTAATCACACCACAACCCTAGCAGAATGTCACTCGTAATCCTGTACCTGCTTCACCACACTCCCCTCTAATACACACAGTGTTCTACTAATGTCCTTTGCGTGTCGTGCATGAGCTTTTCTCTGCCACGCGGTACTCTGGTTTCTATTGTTGCGCAACCACCGCACCGCTATGATGAACAAACGGAGAATTACAAAAATTATGTCCTCACTCTGAGGACGATTTTTTTTCTTTTTTTGTTATGAGTAAAGCATATATATAATTCCTTATTTGAATTATTTTTTGTTCCCCTAGGCCAGTGTCACTCTTGCATAAAAAAACTGGATAATTATCGTCGTATTTTTTAAACTTAAATCATTCACGAAAAAAATAAAATGTATGGTGCTGTTTAACGAAAGATACAGATATGTTTGCCAGAGAAAGAGACGACCGTTAAACTTACATAATACAGAGCAAATGCGAGGAGGCAGTCTACCCCATTACGTGGAAAGCCAACCAGACTTCATATCTTATAAAGTTAATGAGATAGTAAGGTTTAGAAGGCAAAATGAGATACTTATAGCTACCCGACTATAATTTACTTATGTTCCCGTCTTTAGTCTCAGAGGAAAACGTAACATGGATGAGGAATCAAGCGTATCCATCGTAGACTGTTTGGCCACCTTTTCTTTGCCTCATCTGTTTTTTATTTTATTTTTCCTTCTCACCAAAGTCCATATAGCACTGACCTGGCTCAGTATAGCCTTACTAGCGGCGCAGAAACCGTGAGACGAAAGGTGGCAGTGTAAATAGAAAGGAAAGCAACACTACTGGCGGTCAGCTCTCGTCCGTTGTGGCATTGGGTTCGATGGCAAATTATACTGCCGATTCAGATGTCGATAGAACATATTTTATTCACTGTTGGTTGGTTTTTGTGGACACGCCTTGCCCAACCAGTATAGTGTTAGTATATTTCACGTAGAAATATATGGCTCTCACGAGGGCTTATTATACTACGTCTATAGGAAGCTTGTTCTCGAAAAATTAAAATATTAAGATAAGCTTAGTGAAGAAAGCTACTTTCTTCGTCCCTCCTTTCACCGGGCTAGGAAAACATCCTTGTCTGCCTTCCAGTGTTGATGCAAATCATCATTAGGGGCAGAGGATTGCGCATGAAAGGAGAAGGTGGAATTTCCGTAAATACGTCGATGAAATTACTCAGCATTAGCCCCCCCCCACACGCACACGCACGCACACACACACACACACACACACACACACACACACACACACACACACACACACACACACACACACACACACACACACACACACACACACACACACACACACACACACACACATACGCACACACACACACACACACTTGTTTCACACATTTCACAATATTAAACTCTATCACCTTCAATATCGTGTACTGTTTTCCTTTCGTCTCCTCGCTTTTCCAATCCGTTGGGGAACTGGTTCGTTTTCTAAATGCGTCCCTCTGACAGATCTATCTCGTCTCATCACTCCGCCTTCCCAGGTTTTCGTGTCAGTAGCTCTGGGTCTTCACGTCACGAAAGAACGCGTATCCCATCACTGGCAAACAACAACAGCTCTATAGCACGTCATTGAGTGGTAATAAGGCCAGAGAGAGTGGGTGGGTGAGAGAGAGAGAGAGGGTGGGTGGGTGAGAGAGAGAGAGAGAGAGTGGGTGGGTGAGAGAGAGAGAGAGAGAGAGAGAGAGAGAGAGAGAGAGAGAGAGAGAGAGAGAGAGAGAGAGTGGGTGGATGAGAAAGAGAGAGAGAGAGTGGGTGGGTGAGAGAGAGAGAGAGTGGGTGGGTGAGAGAGAGAGAGAGAGAGAGAGAGAGAGAGAGAGAGAGAGAGAGAGAGAGAGAGAGAGAGAGAGAGAGAGAGAGAGAGAGAGAGAGAGAGAGAGAGAGAGAGAGAGAGAGAGAGAGAGAGAGAGAGAGAGAGAGAGAGAGAGAGAGAGAGAGAGAGAGAGAGAGAGAGAGAGAGAGAGAGAGAGAGAGAGAGAGAGAGAGAGAGAGAGAGAGAGAGAGAGAGAGAGAGAGAGAGAGAGAGAGAGAGAGAGAGAGAGAGAGAGAGAGAGAGAGAGAGAGAGAGAGAGAGAGAGAGAGAGAGAGAGAGAGAGAGAGAGAGAGAGAGAGAGAGAGAGAGAGAGAGAGAGAGAGAGAGAGAGAGAGAGAGAGAAAGAGAGAGTGAGAGAGAGAGAGAGAGAGAGAGAGAGAGAGAGAGAGAGAGAGAGAGAGAGAGAGAGAGGGGGGGGGAAGATATTTAATTAATTTAAAGAACGAAATGGAGACAGTGACACACACACACACACACACACACACACACACACACACACACACACACACACACACACACACACACACACACACACACACTTTCCTGTTAGCGGCTGCCTGAGTATATTGAACGTACCTTCATTGTCACACGTACTTCTGCCACCCAATCTCGCCACACTTATATCACTTCCCCCCACCCCCCAAAAAAAAAA
Organism: Scylla paramamosain; assembly: GCF_035594125.1. Taxonomy (NCBI): domain Eukaryota; kingdom Metazoa; phylum Arthropoda; class Malacostraca; order Decapoda; family Portunidae; genus Scylla; species Scylla paramamosain. The sequence goes on from NC_087159.1 coordinate 14,287,690, forward strand.
CAAAAAAACTAATGCCACTGCTACGCTCACTCTTTTGCCACACACTTCTCGCTTTACTTTAAATGACTGAATGAGTAAGTATAACTGTGTGTGTGTGTGTGTGTGTGTGTGTGTGTGTGTGTGTGTGTGTGTTGCACAGTATGGTTCTCTGTCGACTTCACTCATCTTTAGTGCGTTATTTTTCATTTGACTTCAACTTATAATTCAATTCTTTCCATTAACTTAAGCTTCAGAGCCTCGGAAACTTCAGGTATATTTCTTGAAAGGCTCCTTCGAAATCCGAGGCTTCTAAATACGTAAATCCTAATTTGATTGGAAATAGAGAACAAAACTCTCTGGTGCTTCTTAATAATTATTTTAAGCTTGTATTTCTACCTCCTATTGCCCAGATTCTGAAGAAATGGCAAATTGTATAGATCGTAGTAGCATCTTGTTTCAAATATCAAATAGTATCGTTAGCCTGAATGTGTGATATCTTTGTATAATAATATTACTGTAACACACACACACAAACACACATACACACACACACACACACACAATTAATAAATAAATAAAAGGCAGAAATATTACCCAGGATCTGTAATGATTGTGGTTACCAGAATCGAATGACGTTTTGGAATGTCACGAAAATTTATTCTTAGTCAATAAACATTCATGAATCTAGATATTTACAAAGGTCATGATTTTATTTTTTCTTTACCACAACTTTGCTTATGTACGTTTGCCCCACTTTCCCCACGCCACCCCCTCTCTCTCTCTCTCTCTCTCTCTCTCTCTCTCTCTCTCTCTCTCTCTCTCTCTCTCTCTCTCTCTCTCTCTCTCTCTCTCTCTCTCTCTCTCTCTCTCTCTCTCTCTCTCTCTCTCTCTCTCTCTCTCTCTCTCTCTCTCTCTCTCTCATATACCCACCACAACTAGTATCAGACACAAACAAAACTCCAACAAATACATGAACAAAACAACAGTACCTACAACAGTAATATACATGAACAAAACAACAGTACCTACAACAGTAATATACATGAACAAAACAACAGTACCTTCAACAGTAATAACAGCAACGCCTGGACTCTGAACACAGGGAAAAACCAAGATATTGTTGCAACACAGGCAAGGAAATTCGTCTTCCCTGGGGCTCTTCTGGTCCTCTTCAACCCTGCCAGCCAGTCTCGCTTTGAGTCAGAGGTTGACTGGAAATGTATTAACCGACCCTCACCAAAATTGAAATACGGCAGAAGAGTCCCCGCCGAAGAGAGAAGCGAACAGTGGGGGAGAGAGAGAGAGAGAGAGAGAGAGAGAGAGAGAGAGAGAGAGAGAGAGAGAGAGAGAGAGAGAGAGAGAGAGAGAGAGAGAGAGAGAGAGAGAACGTGGTGTGTTGCACAGATAAATGTTAAAAATAGTAGCAGTAATAATAATGATGATGATGATAATAATAATAATAATAATAATAATAATAATAATAATAATAATAATAATAATAATAATAATAGTATAATAATGTAATATAAATACTGTCATTTCTATACTACTACTACTACTACCACTGCCCCTACTACCACTACTACCACTATTCTTACCACCATCACTGTTACTACCACCATCACTGCTACAGCCACCATCACTACTTCTGCCACCACCACCACCACTATCACCATCACCACTACTTTTAGAACTAATGTTGTTACTACACCACCACTCACCAGTAATAATAGTCTGAATACTGTGCCAGTTGCAAGCATGTCACGAACCCTTCACTTGGGCGCGTGGGTGGTGATGGGTAGTGATGAGGAGTGGTAAGGGAAAATGTACCATTATGTTTCGCATTCCGCGGATACGATAGAATATTAGATACAATGAAATGTGATACCAAACTTCATTGCAGCTCGATAGTAAGAGTTGGTATGTTGTAAGTCTAGGAATGGTACAAGTCTTAGGGTCTCACCAGCTGCTTTTCGTTTACTCCCTGCCATAATTCTACCTATGGTTTACTCATTGTTATCTAGCATACCAGGAGGCAGAAACCTTAGCAGACGCCCAGGAAACAGAAAAAAGGGGTATTAAAATTCCTATTGTTGTTGTTTTTCTTTTTGTTGCTGTTGTTGTTATTGTTGTTGTTGTTGAGTGTTGTTATTGAGTGGAGCCCGCCAGGGGAGGCGGGAGGGGACTCAGGGGAGGTTACTAAGCATGAAGAGAGTAGATAAACGTGGGAGAGATAGAGAGGTAGACAGTGATGGGAGCCTGCCTGGTGGGGATGATATGGTTAAACTGGACTTAGGGTTAGTGTCAGTGGTAATTCCTAGTTACTGTTAGCACGGGAGAGAGAGAGAGAGAGAGAGAGAGAGAGAGAGAGAGAGAGAGAGAGAGAGAGAGAGAGAGATCGTACAGAGTTACTGATTATCGCATATAATGGTTAAGTTCATGTTACTGGATCCTCATCTATTTATATCTGCCTTCTTGTCCGTAAACTTCGAATATTGGCCACCTTACAAAAACCTTAAAAGTTAAAATGAAAAGCTATTAAGAAAAGAAAAGAAGGGGGATGGGGAAATGCATACAACCTTAAGCAATATCTCGTTTAGGTGATTGAATGTGTAAATGCAAGTGATATCCGAGGAGAAATGCAGCGAGATCGGCTTACTCGTGCAGCTCCGTAGTAATCGAGGCGCTGGGTCTGAAGTGCGGCAGTGGCGGAGGATGTAGGGGGAAGGGAGGAACCATGGAGCACGTCGGATGCAGGCCGGTAGAGGCAGTGGTGTGGTGGCCGCTGGCATTGGGAGGCGGCAAATGTAGTTATTTTCTCATAAAGGCCAATCAGGAGCAAGATATTGACGAGAGAGGACGGGATTGGGTAGTTGTGCCAGTTTGTCGATGTGTCTGCGGAAAATCCCATTAGCAACCCTATTTCAGTTCATCAAAAGCCAATTTTTATATACGCGGTAGTTCTCCAAACTCAACCCGCCATTGTGTTTAGTTCGTGTAGATGTGGTAGAACTGCCTAAGCTCAGTAACGTTTAATGTGTTGTATCTAATGATGATTTTTCCAGTGTTATTTTGTGTGTTACTATCCTAGCTAGAATATTCTCTCTCTCTCTCTCTCTCTCTCTCTCTCTCTCTCTCTCTCTCTCTCTCTCTCTCTCTCTCTCTCTCTCTCTCTCTCTCTCTCTCTCTCTCTCTCTCTCTCTCTCTCTAGCGAGGTACTATTTAATTATGTGTTCTCCAGGAGGACCTTACAGCTTCTTCGTTCTTCGTATTCTTTGATTGGTTCGCCTAACTTTTCTTATCAAATTAGTTATTCAACTTTTCCTCCTCCCCTTTTATCCTCCCTGTCCTCCCGCGGCTACGCTCCCTCTTTTCACTTTGTCTATGGCTTGTATAAAATTAAATGAGATGTTACGTGGTAGAGTCAGAAAATTAGTCCTCGAGTGTCATCAACTTCTTACTAATTATGATGGTTTATTGTGGAGATAGTGATCGATTCTCAAATATATATATATATATATATATATATATATATATATATATATATATATATATATATATATATATATATATATATATATATATATATATATATATATATATATATTGTTCTGCTGTGGAGACAGACAGCATGCTTCTCACCCATAACGTGTACTGTTTTGCCAACTCTGAAGTTGTTTCTTACTAAGCATTATATCCTTTCCAAAAAAGTGCTTAAGTTATTAATGCATTAATTTCGTTGACTTGTCGAGCTGTGGTCTTCAGATTGTTTCCATACTCCTTTCCTCCTTATATAACTCCTTGTATAACTGTAACATCTAAAACCACCACCACCACCCATGGTGGTGATGATGATGATGATGATAGTAATATTAATCATTATCCTTCTCCTTCTTCTTTTCCTTATCATCATCATCAATATACCATAATTACCGTCTATTCCACCACTACCATGTTCCCTATCGCTTCCATCATCAATGAAGCAGGAAGATGGTGGCGGGGGTGGAGGCGGCGTTGGCTGCGGCGTCTGCCAGGACTGTGGTTCCTGCACCGCACCTTTAGTGAGCCCTTCGTTTCATGCTGTATCTGCTGAGCGAAACACTTGCATGGCGCCTGGCCAAGTGTATTGCACTTGGCAGGAGTAGTGAGAAATGCACGTCAAGACAATTATCGCGAGCAGGAAACACTGCAACACCTACCATTGGACACGAACAAATAGCTGTACTCGCGTGGCGTGGATGGGAAAGGAACATTTGTGTAAGGATAGTTTCTTTGAAATTTATGGCAGCCATCCTGATCATTTGTTTACACGGAATCAGTTCCATGTCCTCGATAATTTCTGAGATTCGAGTTCTAATAAACATAAGCGCCTAAGTTACGTGAATTTAAATTTTTCTACAATAGAAATTTTCTAAAAAGGTCAGTGACGCGGGTGTTGGTATTTTCACAGATAATTAAATTGCCAAGTTCAAGGCTAACAATAGACCGGCTTAATGCCACAGCCAAATATTACAAAATTAAATATACAGATGGTATATTCAATTTAAAGATCAATGTTCATTTTTTACTAATCGGCTTACTAATTTGATTTCTTGTTTACTTTTGAAATGTCATAATAGCCACGAGTAGGAGTGGTTCAAAAGATAAGGTGCCTGAGAGGGATGTTTTAAAGGATGTCGCGCACAAAATCATCCACCCTTTTATCCCCACCCCCATCCTTGCACTGTCTGGCACTCCACACGCGCGACTCAAGAAGCCGCAAACGTGAAAAAAATAAAAAATAAATAAATAAAATAAATAAATAAATAAATGAAAAATAGTTTGGTAAGGCACCAAAGAAATATTGTTCAGCGAGGAGAATTTCGAGACAAATACAAAAATATATTGCTGGAATTATATAATGGTGTCTTCTGTTTTTCATGTTTTCCTACATATTAGTCAATGTTAATATCGAAGGATTGACTGTCATAAGTAATGTTATAAGAGCACAGTTAAATCTTGGTAACAAATACACTTAAATTTAAGACGTGTATTGTAAGTAAAGAGTCATCCTGCTATGGTTAGGAGGAAGCAGCATATCGCATTCTCGTTCCTCCTCTCCTCGGGTAGGATAGGGAGAGGCGCCCCCTCACGTGAGAGCGGCCACTAACCCAATACGTTTTGCATTCCGTCCATCAGCAAGTGACCGCAGGCTGTCAGTCCGGGTTTGTTGCCGCGGCCATGAGTGCACGCGTGTCCATTAACATGTTATTCTCTTGTTTTAGTGGTTTTCATGAAATTTGAGTATAACCATTATTATTATTATTATTAGTTGTTGTTGTTGTTGTTGTCGCTGCTGCTGTTGTAGTAGTAGTAGCAAGTTGTAGTAGTAGTAGCAGTAATAGTTATAGTAGTGGTGGTGGTGGTAGTAGTAGTAGTAGTAAGACGAGTAGGAGGAGGAGGAAGAAGAACAAGAATACAAAAGACACTTAATAACAACGCATCCATCCAAGTGAAGCAATTATTCTCTTTAATTATCGTATGGGGGCGTCTCCTCCCTCGTCGGTTGTAATTTTGAAGAAAAATCAGTAAAATGTAGGAGTACAACTCGCCTCCTGAGGCAGTGTGTGTGTGGGACCGTGTCGTGTGTCTGCTGTTGCCGCCCATCTGTACCGCTGTCATTTGCCATCCAACACCTTTATTGCCTTTATTATATCTACCTGTCATGCTGCATAGAGAGAGAGAGAGAGAGAGAGAGAGAGAGAGAGAGAGAGAGAGAGAGAGAGAGAGAGAGAGAGAGAGAGAGAGAGAGAGAATCATCTGTTAATCGCATTACTTTTGATTTCTTTAGCTTTTCATTTCTTTTAAGGAAGGTAAAAAATTTTTTTTTTTTTTATTCAGGAACAAAAGATTTTTGCGGCGATGACACCATGTGGATTGTGTTTGAGGAAATAACGTACAGCATGAACAAGACACAAGAGAAAAATGTAGTTTATTATGAAAAAGAAAGTTGCGAGAAAGAAAAGTGCAAATAAACGGATTAAAAACCCTGTCAACCACAACATTCACTCGCAAAAAATAAATGAATAAATAAATAAAAATAAAAATGGCAAAGACAAGGAAAAACCTGCAGTGTGTAGCAAATATTTTCCCTCAACAGGATTGAAAGAAATAAAGATTTTCCATTAGTTTTGCCTCCAGATTTAGTTTTTCTTTTTTTTTTCAAAGATTGCCACAATTAAAACTTTTGAACCGCGGGATATATTTAAGGTAAAACTTTGGCAATTTTTTAAAAATAAAGTATACGGGAGGCAGTTTGTCGGCGTGCTCGAAAAGAAAATTGGTTTATTTCGGGGGTTTGTGACGTCGATTTGTGACGCGCCCCGAGCTGTGCCTGCACGCCCTAATGTCCTGCCGCCTTTGTTTTAGGGATATTGATGTCGCTGTTTGTGTCGTAGATTCTCTCTCTCTCTCTCTCTCTCTCTCTCTCTCTCTCTCTCTCTCTCTCTCTCTCTCTCTCTCTCTCTCTCTCTCTCTCTCTCTCTCTCTCTCTCTCTCTCTCTCTCTCTCTCTCTCTCTCTCTCACGTATGTTGTTGTAATATTACAACACTTAATAACAGGTCAATCTGCTTGTATAGCGTTTTCAAATGGTACGAATCGATATAAAATTGGCAAATAAAAGGTGGAGATAGAAAAAAATACAGTAAAAGAAAGTGATCGTATTGAAGCTTATTGTGTGGAGGTACTAACAACCCAGGCCATTCTCACCCTTGTGTGTGTACATATTGAGATCCTCCTCCACCCTCCAACCCCCTCTCTCTCTCTCTCTCTCTCTCTCTCTCTCTCTCTCTCTCTCTCTCTCTCTCTCTCTCTCTCTCTCTCTCTCTCTCTCTCTCTCTCTCTCTCTCTCTCTCTCTCTCTCTCTCTCTCTCTCTCTCTCTCTCTCTCTCTCGATATTATATGGTTACCTGCCGGTACTTCCCTCTCACCTCTCTCTCCCCTCGTTTTCCCTTCACCATTCAAGTCTCCATCACCCTCATCTCCCTCCCCCTCCATTGAGCGCTGCGTAATTCCCACCTCACTCCATATCCTCCTTCCCAACCATTCTCATTACTGGTGGATGCTTTGTTTCCGTCCACTTTACACAATCGGCCTTTGTTTACTTGTATGTCTAGAATGTGTCACTTGCAAGAAGAGGAAACCAATACCTAACTTGTTTGTTTTCCTTCTCATTCCCCTACTGCTCTTATCCTTCTGCTACCACTCCTGCTCTTGTTATCGCTGTATGGTAAAGGAAATTGGAGAGGATGGAATACCTAAATGTATAATGGGGGTGTATTGCAATGAGTTATATTCTCTCCTTAGCAGAATTTCATCAAGCAGACCAAAGTGCGGGGGCAGCTTTTCCTACCAGTGCCAGGCAAAGAAGAGTTAGTACCTCAGAAGAGCGATAATGTAGAGTAGGGATGAAAATTGCATCTTGTTCTGGGATTTTACAGTCCACGTTTAATCTTGTGCTGCAGTATCGTGCTCGAGCAAGAGGAATGGAAAAAAGCCACATTTTTCAAAGAGCGGAGATTAATAGTTATGGCTTGAAATTATGTATCCGGTGGTGATGCAACTGATCCCTTGCATTTAATAAAGAAAAATCTGAACGGTAAAAAAAAAAAAGTCGACGCAATAAAATACGACAGTGCTGATTAAATCTAGGAAACAAAGATTACAGGAGAAAATTAATTAAAAGAATTAAGGTGACTATGCCTGTGCTCTTTGTGGAACTACCTTACAGATGAGATGCAAGACTAATCCGAAGGGGAAAAGGTCACCGAAGCGGAGCACTCTCTGTGATGCTGAGCCAGATACTCAGTATTCATGATTGCTTAACGTTTTGCCTGGAAGGCATGACTGAAGGGGACAAACTTTAGTTCTAAAAATAGTTGCGATATGACAGGACCGTCCCTTAGAGAAAACAGAAGCGTTTACTCACCTCAAAGATTCTTTCGGTACTTAAAGAAAATATGTATAAGGTTCTTGGTCCCAGAAAAGTAATTTTTGTATATTCCAAGACGATTTTTGAGTTCGTGTAAGTGTTATGCTTTTGTACAGCCACTCAAGTTATATCGGAAGAGTTTTTCATGCCTGTAATTTTTTGTTTAACCCCCGATTTCTACGATATCACCGTGCGAGGAAGTGTTGCAGTGGGAATTGTAATAATGAAGCTCACATGTGGCGGCAGTGCTCACACTGGCTACATCCTCATGGGTATTGGGAATAATCCTGCCGCGGCTCGCCCAGGTAAATACACGTACTGACTTACCTGTACCTAAGCCCAAAAGCTAATTAGACGGCAGGTAGACTGTAAATATTTGCCCCAGGTAAATTTGGCTCACATTTTCATCGTTCGACGTGTGTAGTAGAACTGAAGATACATCCACAGAACACCGGACGAACCTTGATGAAAGTATCGTTCGGAACAGGAAAAGACACGGTAACAATACGTCACCAGTGTTGCCCTGAAGGGAAAAGCGCTGCCGTTATTATATTTCATCTTTTGGTTGAACGGCCTCAGTAGCAAAATCATATGCACTTTTTGAATTATAACTTTTTTTTATTCATCATAATCTTTTGAAGTGAAATTACATTTAAAAAAATATTATGTTGTGTGCGCATAATGTCGAAACAAGGAAAGCAATTGAAGGTTTAACCAGACGTGAGATCAAAAGAGAGAAAACTAAATTGGAATAGAAACTTGAAATGAGGCTGTAAAGACCCGCCATCCAGGAGGTCCCGCTGAAGTTAGTGGTGGTCCCAGAAGAGGGCGGTCACGCAGGGAGACAACTCTTGTTGCCGTTCCTGCCGTGACCTCGGTGATCCGTTTCCCCCCTCCATGTGGCCCGGTGCTCCTCGCCCCTCCACATCTTCATCCTCTAGGTTTGTTTTGCAATGTTCTGTGCTCAGTGAGGGACACCATTACTGCCTTTACAGGAATTTCAGAATCTGTGCCTCGTCCTCCCCTCGTCCTTCCATTTTCGTACCTCATTCTGCGAATAGATGTGGCAAAACTGGAAATAGTTCAAGTAGTGAAGCTTAACTTTTGAAAGAAGTGTGGAATGGATTTTTATTTTATTCTATTTCATTTTAAAACCTTGATCGTTTTGGCAGTAACAAGACGCACGTTCCTTTCTTGTATTTCTGTATCTTATTATGCAGATTGTTAAAAATAATGGTGTGTTGATCACGGGAACCCATATATTTGTCAGCCATTGCTTGCTGCTTTGTCTTGTCTCTCATGTCTAGGAAAATAAAAAAAAATAGCTTATGATTTGATTCTTTCCTTCACAAAACATATTCCAATAAATCTAGCGATTTATATGAAAGTTTTATGTTTATTCATACTTATTTTTTCCTGTGAAGTCATAGATAGATAGATAACTATTACCGTCAATTTGCAACATAGCAATGCATATAAACAGAAATTCTTTGTGGCTAGAGCTCCATATATATATATATATATATATATATATATATATATATATATATATATATATATATATATATATATATATATATATATATATATATATATATATATATATATATATATATATATATATATATATATATATATATATATATATATATATATATATATATATCGTTACTGAAAATGTTAAATTACTAAGAAAGTGAAACGTCTCTACAGCAACAAATAAAATCACAATCAGTCACAGGACTCATCATACTTTCACACATTATCACAAGTAATTTATCATACAGTCACTGTCAAACTTTCAAATGATTAAAAAGTACAATGCATTTTTGGTACAAAATTATTTCTTATATCTGTCCTTGCGTTGAGTGGGCAAAGCTAACCTCCTGCCGACGCTAGGAAATGCTTAACATGAATGGAGGGGATAGGTTACGTCTTTCAGGATTCTGTCAACCTGGTTCATTGTTCCTTCCTGATAAAGCTTGTCAAATGAATTTAATTTTACACCTAACTTCTTTGATTTCCTTACAATCCTTTTAAGTTCATTATTTTCCTTATATGTTAATCTACCAAACCAGGTGATTAAAGAAAAATTATTATTATTAACTTTATAGTTGACTTGTAGAAGGCTAATTATTTTTTTTTATCTATGCAAATTTTCAAGATACCAACAAATTAAAGCCTCTGATTACATTTCTTCACCACCATGTTGGTATTTGCGCTACCTATCAATTTACTGTCAACCACAAAACCCAAATATTTATATTGTTCAATCCTTCCTACAAATTCTGGTACGAAACTTTTTTTTTATAGTCTATTAACATTATTTTGGTTTTCTTTACGTTTAGTTCTAGAAAATTCGATTTGCACCAATAAATGAAAAGGTTAACCTGGGCTTAAATACTCATTACACTCATCATTCGATATTTTACGAATAATTATAATCTGTATATTTAATTATTGTGTAATTTCAAAAACAAAAAAAACTTCCAGAAAGGGGAGATTTGTCTTTTTTTTTTTAAATGATTATTCGCCTGGAATCTAGTAAGGCAGTAAATGGAATGTATTGCAATGTGACAATTCATTGCATTTGCTTCATTTCTAGAAAAAAATATATATACATAAAACTGGTACAATAAATTAATCACATGAGTAACGATTTTGTATTTCATTTCTTGACACTGAGCTTAACACATTCAACCTCCTCCTCTGCCTTTCCTCGTAACTGACACACTACCTTACCGAGCGACACACACACACACACACACACACACACACACACACACACACACACACACACACACACACACACACACACACACACACACACACACACACACACACAGCCCTCTCTCTCTCTCTCTCTCTCTCTCTCTCTCTCTCTCTCTCTCTCTCTCTCTCTCTCTCTCTCTCTCTCTCTCTCTCTCTCTCTCTCTCTCTCTCTCTCTCTCTCTCTCTCGTTGTGAGTGCCTCGCGTCCATGCACGGACATCCGCCTCCGGGATTCCTTCCGCGGCACAAGCATCGAGTTAAAATGGAAAACAGACCAGATATAAACACGGGCCATTGAGCCTTCCTCCGGTGCCATTTCCCCTCCGTCTGAAGCGGTGTTTGCCATGTCCTCGAATCCCGTGCCCCGCGAGACAGGCAGTGCGACGCGGGACAATTACGTTCATCATCCCTGTGGTGGGTCGAGAGGGAAGAGGGGAGCGGGACTTCATGGCTTCAGGGTGCATCCACTGGAGGGCGCCACGAGAGGGGCAAGGTGAGGCAGTGCAGGGGACGAGAGGAGGGCGGGAGAGTGTATTGCAGTGATCCAGTCTGTGATAGGGAATGTGGAGTAGGTGCTGGTGCTGGTGTTGTGAGGGTGCTGGTGAGGGTGTGGATGTGGGGAGGAAGATGGCACGGCAGCTGATAACGTGGAGGGTCCGGTGTGTTCTGGCTAGGTGGAAAGATACAGCTGTGTTTGATTTTAACCTTTATTGTGGGGAAGGTGTAGTTGCTTCTGCTTTAAACTCGTGGCCTACCTTTGTTTGTTTGTATTTTTATTTGTTTATTTATATTATTATTATTATTATTATTATTATTATTATTATTATTATTATTATTATTATTATTATTATTATCATTATTATTATTTTTTTTTTGCCGTATCAGCAGTACCAGATCGAGGGACGAGGTATCACTGCGTGAACCTTCTGTTGATCTGTGCTTGCCACCACATCAGTTGCATGTTCACCGCTGCCTTCATCTCGGCACAGTGTAGAGACTGGAGGGGTGATGGGAGAACAGGAAATATTCTTTCTTCTGTTTCTGTAAATAGTTTGACATATTAGTTATATAACATGGGGATTATATTAGTTATATACCATGGGGAGGGGATGAGTCTATTCACGTTTTGTATTACATTTGTTGTGCACTATTATTTCTCGTAATTCTTAACAAACATTTTATGATTTATTATAATTTTGCGTATGTATATAACATAAGCTGTCACAGGGGAGGTAAGTGTTGAGATTTTCTACAGTTCAGTGGCAATAAAGATATTATTTCATTTATGAGTAATTGTAGCCTGGTCTAGTGTGACTTTTGTTCACCCTAGATCTCTGGACTTGCTTCTGTAACGACAACTGTCAAACTGTTGGTTTCATTTTTATTTATTTATTTATTTATTTATTTTATTTTTTTTTTTTAATGTGATAGGTATTCAAGCGCCAGAAGGGTTACAAGAATAGACAATACATGAAACCTCTTAGGGTTGGAAGCACTTTATTCTTGACATAAATATAACCAAGCCGTGATATAGCATACATTAATAAATGGCTAGAGGTGACGCCAACCTTGAACGGCGGCGGTTTGGTGGCTGAATGTAGTGCCTGCCGACCAACACTTGGCGTCTGAGGCGTTCAAGGTCGCCGTAATTATCTATGCCACCAAAGCGTCAGATGGCGAAGCCAAGATGATTATAATCCTCTTAATTAGTGTTTTGCCTCCACCAGCATGTGCGCAAGTGTGCCCGGACGCGGCATGGAAGGCTGCGGGACGCCTCGTGATGTGGTCAAGTATGAGAATGTATTCAGAGCTTGTATCCAGCGTCGATTAAAAAGAGATGGTAATTCATTACTTAAGGTGCCATACATTCCAGCAGTTATGTCCTTTTCCAGTATTGGACGACACATGACTATACGAGACATATAATTTTAATAGTTCCATAACGCTTCTATTATTGCCAAGGCTGCACTCTATTATCAGTAGGATTTACTAGGGTCTCTATAGATCTTCGTAAAGCCGTGTTGAGACGCCCTCAGTTGCTTGGAGACCAGGCCTTTGGGGGGGAATGTGTTGTGTGCTCAATTATTCGATCCGGCACACGAGGACTCAGGCGGCGTGGCATCGTGTGTTGTTGCTCGAATAGGGAGTATTGGCTGATCCCGCATGAGGTGTGTCCAAGCCGCTCTAATCACTCTTGTGCATGTCCCAGTTCTCAGTGTGATAGGTGGCGTGGCAGGGCGGCTCGGTGCTAGCTGCCTGCCCGCCTAGCGCAGCCACATCGATCCATGAGCCAGGCTGGGTGTTGATGAGAGGGATGACGGTAATCCTAAGCATGTGATGTGTGACTGCCGTGACTCCATCGCCTGGAATGTGACGTAAGGACTAGTGGTTGTTTCTCCTTAGTGCACCGTAAGTAATAAGCAAACGTGGTGATAAACTCCCACTGAAGCACAAACTCGGCTGTTTTTACGAAACTCTCTGGAAAATACAGCACGGATCTTAATACCTTGTTTTGTCTAGACCTCAAGGGAAAAACAGGAATTTTATTTCTTTGTCTCCACCAACATTACCCACTACCTCCTCCTCCTCCTCCTCCTCCTCCTCCTCCTCCTCCTCCTCCTCCTCCTCCTCCTCCTCCTCCTCCTCTTCCTCCCTTACTTCTCACAGTCGACTGAAAAGTTAGTTCCCTTCATTCTCATCAGCACGACTTCCTGATGGGGACGAATGGCGAGTCTCACACCGGGAGTCTTCGTAAGGCGCCCCTCCCCTCCCGTAGAGTGGCCGAGGGGAGGGCGGGGGATCGCATCATCAGGGAACGTCAAGGTTAAGGATTCCTTTTTTCCCTTAAGATTAAAAGGGAAAAAATGGGGAGATGTTTTTTTTTGTTTTTGTATTTATGGCAGCAAACTCTACTCTACTTTTTCTTCAGTTATTTATTTATTTATATATTTATTTATTATTATTATTTTTTTTTTTTTGCGTAAAGTTATGTTGATTTTGTTAAGTAATTTTCATTGTTGTTCTATCGTTTCTGATTGTGGTAATTCAAATACCATATATGGGTTTATTTATCATCTTAAGGACTTATCACTGTCTTAATTTTGACTCTCTCTCTCTCTCTCTCTCTCTCTCTCTCTCTCTCTCTCTCTCTCTCTCTCTCTCTCTCTCTCTCTCTCTCTCTCTCTCTCTCTCTCTCTCTCTCTCATACACACACACACAAACACACACACACACACACACACGCACGCACGCACGCACACACACACACACACACACACACACACACACACACACACACACACACACACACACACACACACACACACACACACACACACACACACACACACACTACTGTACTGGTAGCATGTATAGCTTGGCGGCGCAGGTGACATGGGGTTACGAGCCTGATATAGTGACTTAAATGACTTGCCTTGTGGGAGGACGCGACCGCTGAGAGGAGGGCGGGGAGAGGGGAACGAGGCGAGAGGGGAGATTGAATGGAGCGATAAGTGAGGGGAAAGAACGAGAGTGGAAAAGATAGTGAGAGGGAGAGGAAGGGAAAGAGAGTAAGGGGAGGGTGGGAGAGATTAGTTAGCCATCCTGATGAGGTGGAGGAGCAGGAGCAGGAGCAGCAGCAGGAGAAGGAGGAGGAGAAAGAATTAGAGGGATTACTCATGTGAATTTAAACTGATATACTGTACCTGTCTATCTCCCTGCATGTAAATTCTATACGTCAGTTCCATGCGTCTAATATTAAAGGTATAATCATTTCCTGCTTCCATCCCTTCCACGCGCTGATCAAAGTGCTATGAAAAATGATGTGCTTAGCGAAACTCATTCACTGTGTGGGTGTGTGTCTATCGTCAGTTATTATTTACGTTCTTTATGTAAGTGAATGAAGACAAGAAGAGAAAGAGGGGTGTCTATTGTCATCATTCTCCTTTATTTTATTGTATCCTGTTATGTTTACTGTTTTTCATATATTGCATTGATTTTATTAATGTCTTTTGCAATGTGTCCTTTTTTGTGTATGTAATGAGAATTAATACATATACGTACACTCTCTCTCTCTCTCTCTCTCTCTCTCTCTCTCTCTCTCTCTCTCTCTCTCTCTCTCTCTCTCTCTCTCTCTCTCTCTCTCTCTCTCTCTCTCTCCAAAATTATATAACGCAGACATGACCACGTTCACCACAATAAAATAAAAAGAATCCCCCCTCCCCCCCCCACACAAACACAGCACCGCGGCCACCCTCAGCACAGGTTTAGTCGGGGATACACAATCTCTTGGTTGTCTACGGATCAACACCGCATATTGCAAAGGACTCCCTTGTTCCCGGACCTCTAAATCCCCCGTGCAACCCCAGGAGATTGAGTCCAGCACTGAAAATATATCACGAAGTTCGTTTTTTCCTCCTCCTTGTTTGATTTTGTGTATATTGCTTCAGTTTAAATTTTTTTTTCTTTGGGATTTCTTTTTCCTTACAGTTCCGACTTGCTCGCTGCAGGATTGAGTGTGGGGGACGCTGAACACAGCAGTGACGCAACTGTAGGGAGAGGTATTGCGTTAGTTGGGGTATGTATGTGTGTGCATTGAAGCTTGTGTTAATTATAGTATGTTTTTTTTTTTTTTTTCTCTCTCTTCCCTCCCTCCGTTGTTTTCTTTTCCGGTAATCCCCCAAACCTTCCAGTGTTGTGTGATTTTCTGTCTGAACAATAGCCAATCCCCACTTTATACTTAATCCTCTCCTTTGTTGGCCTGGCCCCTTCCACACACATTCTCTCTCTCTCTCTCTCTCTCTCTCTCTCTCTCTCTCTCTCTCTCTCTCTCTCTCTCTCTCTCTCTCTCTCTCTCTCTCTCTCTCTCTCTCTCTCTCTCTCTCTCCACATAGGCCTTTCCATAGAGACAACCAAATATACCTATAGGCATCACATTTTACACCAAAACCCATAGGGCTCTTTTTTCTTCTTTCCGTTGATCTTCCTTTGTTTCCCTCGCCCTTCCTCCTGCTCCCTCTCCTCCTGTCCACATCTCTTCGAAAATCCATCCTTTCTCATGTTTCCCCATCCTGTACACCCTTATTTCCGTCTTAGCCCCCACCCCTTCCCTATTCCCTTCCTTCCCTTTTCCTCTTCCCCCTTCCCTCCCTACCTGGTCTGCTCTCCGATCCGTCTTTGCTACAACAACTTCGCCTTAATCCATCTTTAAGACACACTGGCACGGGGGCGATACATCAGCCGAGTCAAGGGAGGTGGGGAGGGACAGGGAGGGAGAGAGAGAGAGAGAAAGAGAGGGAGGTAAGGAAGAATTACGTTACCGAGAAAAGCGAGAGGAGGAAGAGACAGAAGGAGAGTTAAGGAGGATAAAAGAGAGGTGGTACAGGGGAAGGACAGATAAAGAGGGAAGAATAACGTGGTTAGAGAGAGAGAGAGAGAGAGAGAGAGAGAGAGAGAGAGAGAGAGAGAGAGAGAGAGAGAGAGAGAGAGAGAGAGAGAGAGAGAGAGGTGGGGGAAAGTCGAGCTGAAATACAAATGTTGGAATGGCAATCGGAGAGAAGAAAAACTGAAATTGGAGCGAAAATAATTCCACTTTTCGCATTTTTTTTTCTGTCGGAAATTGAAATAATTTGAAGTAACAATAAATGAAATGGGAAAACTAAAAAGAACTTGTAATACACACACACACAAACACAAACACACACACACACACACACACACACACACACACACACACACACACACACACACACACACGCACAGGCTCAACACAAGTTTTTTTCACGTTAATTGAGTAAAGACCTTGGACGTAATGGGGCAGCAAACATCTCTAGTTGACGAGCCAAGGTGGACGGGGTGGACAGGGTGATAGATGGGTGGTGGTGGAGGCAATGTAGGTGGCGTTGAAGGAGGTGGTGGTGGTGGTGCTGGTGGTGACAGCGGCGCATTGTGGTCTCAGAGGTAGTGGGAATGGTGTTAGGTGTTAGGATGGTAGTGTTGTAGATGGTGGTGATGGTGTTGTGTGTGATATAGATGATGGTGATGGTATAGATGGTGTGTGGTATAGATGGTGGTGGTGGTAGCGATACTAAATGTGGTAGTGATGGTGGCAATGTCATGTTTTGTTTTAGATGGTGGTTGTGGTAGTGATATTGATAGTGGAGGTAATGGTGGTGTTATGTGTGGTACAGATGGTGGCGATGGTAATGATAGCGTTATGTGTGGTGTAGATGGTGGTGGTAGTAGTGATGGTGGTGTTGTTTGTGTGGTATAGATGGTGATGGTAGTGATGGTAGTGCTGACATGTGTGGTAGTGGTGGTGGTGGTGTCATGTGCGGTGATGATGGTAGGGATTATAGTGATATGCTGGACTGAGGGTCAAAATCAGGGTTTCGTTGTTTTTTTTTCTTTTGTAGTGTAAAGGTTGCATGTGATGGGGAAGGGAGTGCAGTGATTCCCAGCGGTGGTGATGAGTGTGATGCGGATAGTCGTGTGAGGAAGGGTGATGATGATAGTGGTCGTGCTGGTGACGGAAGCAAATCCTGTTCAAGGCTTGTTATGTCCACCAGAAACGAAAAAGAGTGAAAAAAAAAAATAGAACGAAAATCTTAAAAGAAAGGTTGGGATCATATCAAAATTAGGAACGAGGAAAAATTCCTCTAAAAAAAAAAAAACTGAATAACATATCGAGGCTCCATGAATAATATACTAAACAACAAAAAATTCCCCTTTTTTTTATGTACCACGTCAACTAAATTATGCAAGTCATTTAGAAAGGATATAAATTAGTCAACAAATACAGTTTATTGACTGTAAGCCTCATCCTTTTTCAGAATATTTATTTATATTTCCGAGGGCATGACACCGCCAGCCGTGCACTTGTATCATACTCCCCGCGGCTCTTGTCTGTGTTGTATTATGACAAACATAAAATAAAAGTTCAAACGACAGTGAGTTGTTTCTGCATGAAATAAGTAAATAGTAATTGTTATCGCATTTGAGAGAGAGAGAGAGAGAGAGAGAGAGAGAGAGAGAGAGAGAGAGAGAGAGAGAGAGAGAGAGAGAAAGGGGGAGGGAAATGGAACTCAATGCAAACTGTGTAACACTCCCGCCATGTAATATTTATGTTCAGAACCGCGGCATCAGTAGGTAACGCTCTCCATCATTCCCTGTCCCAGCCATAAACACTGAGGCAAAATAGTGTTTGGGAGGGACAAAAATAACAACCGATCCTTTTTTTTTTTAACGAATCGCTTATCCCTCCATCGTTTACCCTGCCATCTCTATATACGTAATCTCAGCGTTGGTGATGAATACCTGATTACCACCACCAACGCCAGGACCATCACAACACCAGGGGTGATGCAGGAGTGCGGAGTCAAAGTGGAATCTTCCTCTTACTAATTTCCTAGACCATGTCAATGAACCCTATGAACTAGATTCCCTGCCCTCCCTGTCTGCTCACAGCCGATTAAAAATTAGACAGCTGTGTGTTCTCTTTTTTGCGTCTTTGGCAGCTGGTTAGCCTGAATTATCGTTTTAAACCCTTATCACTTTTTTTTTCCTCTTAGGTTTGGGTCACAGAATTCAAGATGGCTATAACTGAAGGGAAAGGAACAGGTCGGTAGCTTAGTAAAGGCGATAAACAATGTATAATATGTATGAAAGTGTTTGTTTGAAATAGGATTGTTGATGTTCTATTTCTTTTTATTGTACATTAATTAGATGTGTGAAAAAGATCCATGTTATTTTGTATTATGTTTTAGTGAAGTGGAAGTCTACCTAACGTTTTTTTTTCTTCCATTACCTTTTTCCTGTCACACACACACACACACACACACACACACACACACACACACACACACACACACACACACACACACACACACACACACACACACACACACACACACACACACACACACACACACACACACACACACACACACAAACACGAATGGTCACATATTCGTTGCGACTCGTATCGAATATCAGTTTTCTCAGTAATGAATTCTTCCATAATTACAGATTTCCAATAATTGTGATGGCAGAGGAAAATGCTGTAGTATTTTTCTCCCCCACCTCTGAGTCTTTCGCGTCGCGCCTCAGGCCAACCTGTGGCGGGACGGTACCTCCTGCCTCCTTGGCTTTGGGGTTGGTACAGGCTAGGCACTGGCAGCCTCCTATTGAATTCTATACGCATTGTCTTCTGCACCTGATATGCTTAAGTCTGATATGCATGATGTCTTTAGTAACAACATGGGAAGGAACTGAATGCATCCATAAGACTGGTAATAAAATAGTTGAGATCTGCATTAGGTGATATATAGTAAAAAAAAATGCCACTTTGCTCCCAGCGTATCTTCAGCTTCTATGTAGGTCGGCCTTCATTTACGAGTATACACGGTGAACGAATAAATCTTTTACGTACACCGACAAAAAAATATCTTCCCGTGGCTTTCCCACCAAGCAACGGCTGCAAGATTGATGTGGTGCAGGTTACAATAATACACAGGTTGAGAAATTGTTTTGACCAACCATAAATTAAAGCACACTTATACTGTTGAAAACTCACATGATTGATATGGTGTTAAGAATAATTTGTAGCTTATTTCTGACTAAAATTTCTCATCAAAAGGAAAATATCTTCAGAACAATGGTGCCGTGCCGTTACAAAGGCGTATGTTAGAATTAATATATGTGGGTCAGCAAAACAAGAATTTATTGTTTGCAACTAAGAATGAGGTCTCGTATTGTTCTGAAAACACATGAGTGAGCGCGTCCTACTCAGCTTCCACACAACTCATCCAGTTTGTGCTTCCTATCAGCGGTGCTTCCAGCGTGTGCCAGTCACATGCATACCACCTCTTCCTTTGACCTCCCTGTGTACGGCCTCATTGGGGCAGTAAAACTCACTCCCAGGAAAGATGATGTGAAATACTTATTAAACTTTTTTAAATTTTTTTATGCGTACAATGTTTCCACTTTGTCTTCTTTTTATATAGTTCGTATGAAATCACTAGGTAATTTAAACATGGTTATATATATATATATATATATATATATATATATATATATATATATATATATATATATATATATATATATATATATATATATATATATATATATATATATATATATATATATATATATATATATATATATATATATATATATATATATATATATTGCTTCTAGTAAGAGGAGACGTCGATTATCACTTTCCCTGTTAAATACTGTTGTTTTACTTTCCAAATCTTGACGAGTGAGACTTGAGTTATGGTTGGCAGCGCAGTGGTCTTTGATAGCGCCGTTGGATAGGTGGCAGGAGAGATGCCGAGATAGGAAGGTCCTCGTCATTTCAATGTAATGAGGCCCACGCTCCTCACTATTGCAAGTGTGCTGGTAAATGACGTGGTCTTCCTTTAAGGGCGTCTTGGTTGTACTGGGTCGGTTTCGGAGTAGTAGGTGGGATGTCTTTCTTGTTTTGTAGTAGATGATAAGTTTGATCTCTTGTTCTGCGTCGGTAGAGTGCGCGTTCTTGTTTATTATGCTTCTTATTATTTGTTTGTCTGTCTTGTGCTCAGTTGACATGAAGTTTCCGTAGAATAACTTGATGGTTTTTGTGCTTCTCCTGTGCTATATATATATATATATATATATATATATATATATATATATATATATATATATATATATATATATATATATATATATATATATATATATATATATATATATTATTGCATGAAGGGACAGGAAGTATTTTTTCCCTGGCGTGCAGAGTTAGACGAATGTTGAACTAAATAATTCAGATATTGCTGCGAGCTCTGAGAGTGAGGCGTCCCTTCTCTAACGAGAACTATTCCAATGTTCCAGGAAAGTGAGCACGTGAGGAATGTGCTGCAAGTGGCTGCAGCGTGAGGTGTGCCGGGGAAAAAAAAAACAATGTTTGTTGCAGCACACACTACTGTATGCACATAGGACAATGTTAAGCTTGTAAAAGAAAAAAAGAAAAAAGTGCATATTTTTAAGACACCGTATTGCTTGTTAGTGCTTTGTTCAGTGTAACAAACAGCCTTTTATCTTCCTTCGTAAGTATCCGTAACGTATTGGTAACCCTTCGCTCCTGGTGGACTGTGAGGTTATATCTAGAATGAAGGGCCTTCCCACTCTCAGGAAGGGGAGCAAAATCTGGTATGTGAAAGGAAAACCCAGCTAAATATTCTTACCTTGACCTATAATTTTAACTCTTTTATGTTTTCCTTATCAGACCAATCAGCCACACCCACTGCACTCACACAGGCAGGTAAATAAACGTATAAAGGAACGATGCTCGCCACAAAGATCAGGAAACAGCTTGCTCCTCGTTTCACATTGACCAGTGAAACGAAACTGAATTGACGCATTGCTGACGATGAAGAAACAATATTTACTCCTTAAATTCTCGCGGACGTGGACATATAGCTTTATTAAGTTTAAAGTGAGGGTCGCCAAGCTCCATTTCCTTTCACAGCACTTCCCTCGGGACGTATGTTTGTGTCCGGAGCTAAAATGCCATGACAGATAGAGGGAGGCGGCGATATATACTGCGTCTGAAACCCAGTCTACTCCCACCATTAATCCAACTCACTGACGCAATGCACTTGAAATGACATATTCCATCCATGTCAGGCGGGTAATAGAGATATGTATATACGCTGTAGTTCTACGCATAGATACGCTCGGTTTCAGTGCACGTGGATAAATAACAATGCAGTAGGAAGGCAAGGTGTAGTTAGTCACGAAGCCGCAGTAGATAGGAGTACCTCGTTGGCTGGCCCAAGGGAGTGGCGGCGCCTCTGAAATATCCCTGCTCGTGAACACCGCAGTTAAGGTGACATAAGCCCTAAAAGTTTCTGCAAATGGCGCCGATCGGAGGATAAATTACGCCATTATCACTAGTACTCAGGACATTGGAGTGTGGCGATGAGAGAGCGAGAGAGGCAGGGAGTGTGTGGAATTGATACAAGAACATCTACTCGTATTGTGGCGATGAGAGAGCGAGAGAGGCAGGGAGTGTGTGGAATTGATACAAGAACATCTACTCGTATTGCCAGACCTAGAGTGGCTTCTTCCTGCTCTGGGGTCACTGTCTCACCAGAGTTAATGATAAAGTTTGAACTTCCCCTTTAAGTCGTCGGGCAACACACACTCGGAAGTTCAGTGACCCTAAGACTTTCCAATACTTGATCTTGTCTTATCCTTCCCCTGCACCTCTTCTGCATCTCCCCCTGACTAGCGATTTAGGGTTCTCACTTAAGGGCTACTGATAAGATTACCTCTCATTTTTTTTTTCTTTTCTCCTTCCCTCTCCCTACTTTCACATTCTCTTATTCCTTTCTCCATTCTTCCTATCTTACTCCCCCTACACATCGTCCTTCTTAATGATTCCCATCTGCTTGTCGTCGTCTTTTCCTAACTCTTTCTATTCCTCCCTCTTCTTCCCTCTCTTCTTGTCGTTGTTCCCTGCCTCCTTCATTTCCTCCACGCACCATTTTTTGTGTAGCGTGTTGTAGCAGTTGCCCTTCTCCAGGCCTACGTGTGTATAC
>NC_087159.1:14312500-14315000 GCF_035594125.1 Scylla paramamosain
TAGAAAAAAAAAAGAAAACACAAATCTCGAAAAAAAAAAAAACAAGGCAAAGTTAGCAAGAAAGGTACTTGAATATGTGTCGTGAAGGAGGAAGAAACGAAGTGGTAGAAGAAAGAAAGGCAAAGCAAGCAAGCAAGCAGGCAAGAAAGTAAGAATAAGAGGGAGTGTGGAAAGGAAATGAAGGAAAAGAAGTAATAGAAAGGAAAACTTCTGCAGAATATTGGCTCGTTTTCCTGGTTGTTTACGACGAGCTAGTGTGGTGTTTAGAGTTCCCTTGAGGTGAGGGGTGCGGAGGATTTCTGGAGATGCGGCACGCTGGGAAAGGATGGGAGGAGAGGTGAGTCCGCGTGGGTGTTCGTGGTAAAGAAAAGGCTTTGCAGAGGTGAGGTGGGGGGTGGAGTCCCGGGTGGTGGAAGAAAGGTCTTTTTTTCAACTGTTTAGAGTCGAGGAAAGAAAATGTATGTATAAGAAAGGGTCTACAGAAGTGCATGTCCCTTAAGAAATACTAAACATAGAATAAAAGGTGGTGGTAGTTAGGGGCTGTTGCTATTGTGGTTGAAGGAAAGGTTGTTGAGGTTGGGATGGATGTTGTGGTTAGTGGGAAGGTCGGTAATGAGTAAGGTGTATTGTTTTTGTTTTTTTTTCTTAGGTGATTAAGGCAAGGAAAAAATGTGTAAGTGAAGATATAATTTTTATGAGAGAGAGAGAGAGAGAGAGAGAGAGAGAGAGAGAGAGAGAGAGAGAGAGAGAGAGAGAGAGAATATTATAGTGTTGAGTGAAAATTAGTATTACAGAGTCAGTATTACATTGTCAGAGTGTTACGGTATCAAATTAGCTGCACCACAGGATCGCACAATAGGTCACACGATAGGTCACATTACCGCTGAGTTAGTGTCGTAGTGTCAAGGCTTCACCAGGTCCCTGTGTCAGAATGTAATGGTGGAAATTGCCCAAAATCCAGAATATGCAAAACGCAATTATTGGTCTTTCATATTCAGGCATATTCTTTACGGTTTATGTTCTGCTTCTTTTTTTTTTTTTCTTCCTTTATCGCTGTATCTTTTGCGAGCGTGTTTCACTCTATTTTCTGCTCTTTCGTAATTCGAGTTTGCGTTTTTTTTTTTTTTTTTTGCTTCATCTCTCCTTCATATATAAATTTGCATCGCGGATCAACCATTTTCTCGGCAGTTTTGCATTTTTCTCCTAGATTTATTACTTCAAAGAGTTTAATTCCCAAAAGACGGTTATGTTTTTTAATCTGATATTAGAATTCAGACACCAATAAAAATAGTTTTGAAAATGGCATGCTCTTTTACGTTTATTTTTCGTTTAACTTTTGCTATCGTCGAAAACATGTTTGCAGTAATAGCTACCGATTAAGTAATAACAATTGACTTCTATATACATTTTTTTCTTTGCCATTTTGACTTTCCCTCTAGCAATGATAGTTTTTTTTTTTTCAAGAATATAAACAAAACACACAAATGATTCCGGATTGTGGCCTTTCTTTTTTTTTTTCATGGAAGAGCACGACATAATAGTTCATGTAATAAGTAGAACAGGACACACACAAAAGAAGATCAGGAGATAAATATACAAAAACTCTACATGATTTCTTTTCTTTTCTATGAAGCTAAATATAGAGCATGCAACTGTTCCATAACAACGATTACATGTACCTTTTTGGATGGGCTGAAAAAAATATACTGTTTTACTGGAGCTGACGTTCATTATGCAAATAGCAGAGCATTGATGCATTTAGGTCACTGTATGCCTCGATAAGAGTAATTACTATTGTTATTTTTCTCTTGTTACTTTTATTTTTGTTATATTGGTAGTTGTGGTGGTACTGATAATGGTTGTTGATTGGAAACGCTCTTGGAATAGGCTTGAGAGAGAGAGAGAGAGAGAGAGAGAGAGAGAGAGAGAGAGAGAGAGAGAGAGAGAGAGAGAGAGAGAGAGAGAGAGAGAGAGAGAATCTGACTTGAGTGTATTTATATGCGCATCAGAAAACGCCATTGATACAGCTGCGGTCTCAGGCAGGATACATGCAACAGTGTAATCGTTTCTACACCAACACAGTATATTTTTTTTTTTAATCCATGCCAAGCCTGAATAGTTAACGTTTATAGACCATTCACAGATGTCTATTTATTTATTTTTTTTAGTTTAGTATGTTTAATCATTTATTTATTTTTTACTTTCGATTGCGAATATGTATATGTATTTTTCTTTATCAGCCTTATGGCCGTGTTGAAAAAGAAACCCACCAGCACCATTACAATTCTTTATCCCCGAGCCGAGTATAATAAAGAGAAATGACGAGCTGAGAATATAAAGGTAAATACACCAAGGGAGGCAGAACTGTGGAATAAACCGTGATATTCCTCTTCACATTTCTGGAAAATTCCATCAGAGCACGGAACCAAAGAAAAAAAGCTGATCTTTTAGTCACCTTTTGCACAATCCAGCACATAAAAACTCTCAAAGGGAGGTACCG
>NC_087159.1:14320000-14347500 GCF_035594125.1 Scylla paramamosain
ACCGGCCAGATGGGAGGCGGTGGAAGTGGTGGTAGTCGTGGTGGTAGTAGTGGTAGTGGTGATGGTGGTGGTGGTAGTAGTAGTAATAGTAGTATTAGTGGTAGTAGTAGTACTAGTAGTAATATAGCTGTTTATTATTATAATTATTGTTGTTAGTAGTAGTAGTAGTAGTAGTAGTAGTAGTAGTAGTAGTAATAGTAATATAGCTGTTTATTATTATAATTATTATTATTATTATCATTATTATTATTATTATTATTATTATTATTGCTATTACATTTATTATCATTATTAATATCACTGTTATTATTACCATCATCATCATCATCATCATCGTCATAATCATCATCGTCGTCATCATCATTATCATCATCATCATCATCATCATCATCATCATCACCACCACCACCACCACCACCACCACCACCACCATTCAAGAGAAGTAGCAAGTATCTAAATGTCAGGCAAACAACTCTGCATGTATTTAGCACAATCCTCCTGCAGCAGCTCCAGTACATGATATCAAACAGACATCCATCACTTCAATAACTGACACAGGCACTTTACCCCGAGCGCTCTACACCCGCGATGCATTTCCTCCATTTTCGTATTACATGTTCATATCCCTATGTTATTGTTCTTACATATCCTACAGCTCAGTATCTACATATTCACGGCTTCCTCTGGTGTTGTGTTTACATGAACAAGAAGAAGAGTGCATTTACCCTGACGACTGAGCTGTGTCTCGATATTGCACCTGGCGGCTGTGTGTGTAGCGTAGAGCATCGGATGTGTTGTGCTGGTGTTGTAGCTTACTGAGGCGTTAAGTTTATTTGAGTTTATATGGTGTAGGTGTTGCTTCTGTTGTGGTTCGGCGGATTTTAACCACCACCACCACCACTACTACTACTACTACTACTACTACTACTACTACCATCTATAAATCTAAGTAAACGCTTCTTAAAGATGAGGAAGAACTGCTATCACACTTATTTATGAATGGAGATCGTTTTTCATAGTAGTAGTAGTAATAGTAGTATTAGTAGTAGAAGTAGGAGGAGGAGGAGGAAAAGGAGGAGGAGGAGGAGGAGGAGAAATTTCTCTTATCCTT
Organism: Scylla paramamosain; assembly: GCF_035594125.1. Taxonomy (NCBI): domain Eukaryota; kingdom Metazoa; phylum Arthropoda; class Malacostraca; order Decapoda; family Portunidae; genus Scylla; species Scylla paramamosain. The sequence goes on from NC_087159.1 coordinate 14,321,112, forward strand.
GTTTTTTCTGGTACCAGCGTCAGGAGCAGCATCCCCTCACCTCATCCATCGCCACCCACCGTAATATTAAAGAGTCAAGCAGCCATAACACGGAGCAGCTACATAAAGATGAATCACCGGAAAGAAAATAAATAAATAAACAAGTAAAAAAAAAATAGTACGGGATAGAACCAGACGAAAAGAAAATGGAAACTCGTATAATTTTCAACCTATTATTTAAATCATTAGAAAGAAAAACGAAAATATAAAGGAAAACAGACGAAAATGTGAAAATAACCAAGCTCGTCCTTTCCCTTTAGAGCGCAGTGATATTTGAATACAGGGGGAAAAATTTCATAAAACAAGAAAAAAGGGAGAAGAAAAGGGAAAACGATGGTGAAGCCTAGATAGGGGAAAAAGATGTCCATTATCATTCCTTCCTTCCCATGTGGTGGAAATTTGAAACTGCGGCCTTTTAAAGAATTTTCCTCAGCGTACTCAGCTCATAGGAAAGAAAAATGCCGATATAAAAGTCCAAAGGAAAGAAAAAGGTGGTGCAAGAAAACTGGAAAAAGTTGAGATAGAAAGAAAAGGAAAAAAAAAAACGAAGCAAAACATTGTGTGCTTGCAGCTTATTTCTTCATTATTACTATTATTATTATTATTATTATTATTATTATTATTATTATTATTATTATTATTATTATTATTATTATTGTTATTATTATCATCATCATCATTATCATCATCATAACATCGTCGTCATCGTCATTTAGCGTTATTGCTGTTGGCGTTATGACTGTTGTTATTAGCTTTTCCTGTCGTGTGGAGGTTGGTTGGGGGCTGCCTGATAATGGAAGGAGAAATCATGCGGAGGAAATGAGCTTTGTGTGTGTGTGTGTGTGTGTGTGTGTGTGTGTGTGTGTGTGTGTGCGTGCGCGCGAAATAAAAATAAACACACAGGGAAATAAAGACAGAAGTAGACAGGCAGAGAAATCGTCAGGTAAATACACAGACAAGTGCAAATAGACAGAAAGACAGAATAATAAGAGTCAACATTTTGTGTCGCACTAAGAGAGAATGGAAAAAAGCACACGGAAAAAAATCCTTTCTGTGTAAGAGAATAGAGATAATCTCATACAGAGTGAGGAGAAAAAAAAATTTCACTCTGTATTTTATAAGATTTTTGTCATACGAGTTTGGAATATCGTGGAAATGAAGTAAATGTCTTCACGAGGCGGTTGTGGTGAACAGGTGAGTGGGGAGGGGGAGAAGAGAGGCAGGGAAAGAAGCATTAGAGGAGGAGAGAGAGAATACTGCAAGGATGGAAGGAAAAGAAAGGGATGACAGTTGAAATAATTTAAATATTGAGAACCACTTAAGAATTCAGAGAGAGAGAGAGAGAGAGAGAGAGAGAGAGAGAGAGAGAGAGAGAGAGAGAGAGAGAGAGAGAGAGAGAGAGAGAGAGAGAGAGAGAGAGAGTGAGAGTTATTTTAGTATTAATGTCCTGGAACTACATAGAAAAAAAATCAGACAAGGTGCATTTATGGGTTTCAGAATAAAACGTGACGCATCATGTGAAAAAAAAAAAAATGTTCTGGGGTCTCCCTTTTTGTGCACATGAATATCCCTTATTCTGAGGAAGCGTGGCAGCTCGAACATGTCCAAGGCGATCTGAGGCTTCATTTAACCTTTGGTCGCATCTTTTCCTGTCACTTTTTAGCACCAAACTTTATAGTGCTTCTCATCTCTACCTTATTGCATTTTCCCTTAATCTGTTATTCTTGATTCCCACCTTACTTACCTTTTTGTATTTTCACCTATTATTCTTCCTTCCCATCATCCTAACTTTCTCTTTAATCTCTCATGGTATCCTTTCTGGTATGACTGTTCACCGACAAACATTGTTATTCTTTTTTCCGTCAAATGTTTGTCTTTTTATACCTATTCTTGACTCCTACCTCTTTTGTTTTCCCTCTCAGTATTTGTCACCTCTACGCTATACGTTTTCACTTGTTATTTCCTCACTCATTTCTCTCCTTTTCACCCTTCTCATATTTCCTCTTCATCCCTTCTGATCAGTCATGCCACCCTCCTATTTAGCTTCCTCTATTCCTCTCCCTCCAATTCATAAACTTTAAAGCTTTCTTCCTCCCCTGCTTTCCCCCTCTCCACTCCACTCTTTTCACTCCTGCCTCTCCTTCAGTACCTATCGTTCCAAATGTCCTCTTCCTTTCCTTTGGTAGTTTTTTTTTATTTCGAGTGTCTTTTATGGTTTCTTTGGGTACTTGACCTCTCTCTCTCTCTCTCTCTCTCTCTCTCTCTCTCTCTCTCTCTCTCTCTCTCTCTCTCTCTCTCTCTCTCTCTCTCTCTCTCTCTCTCTCTCTCTCTCTCTCTCTCTCTCTCGTGTTCCTCAAGTTGCGGTAATATCTCAAGTGTTTCCTTCCTTTACAACTTTTTTTTTGTTGTTGTTCATGTTTATTTCACATTTCAGTCAAAGAGTGACTTAGTGTGCCTCGCAGGATAGAATGTAGGAAGCATAAGTAGTTGTTTTCTCTTTATTCTTTGTTACTTTATTTTTTTTTGTGAATGTGTGTGTTTTGTTTCATAAAATTCTCAGTGTTTTGGCAAGCACGCTCGTAAGAGAGAGAGAGAGAGAGAGAGAGAGAGAGAGAGAGAGAGAGAGAGAGAGAGAGAGAGAGAGAGAGAGAATGTTTATTCATAAAATTCTCAGTGTTTTGGCAAGCACGCTCGTGAGAGAGAGAGAGAGAGAGAGAGAGAGAGAGAGAGAGAGAGAGAGAGAGAGAGAGAGAGAGAGAGAGAGAGAGAATGTTTATTCATAAAATTCTCAGTGTTTTGGCAAGCACGCTCGTGAGAGAGAGAGAGAGAGAGAGAGAGAGAGAGAGAGAGAGAGAGAGAGAGAGAGAGAGAGAGAGAGAGAGAGAGAGAGAATGTTTATGAGAAGGTTTCCTTGTTTTGATCAGAGCGTAATCTTCTCCATCTTTTTTTTTTTTTTATAGTGGTGTGTGTGTGTGTGTGTGTGTGTGTGTGTGTGTGTGTGTGTGTGTGTGTGTGTCAGTCTGTCGCTTGCCTCGGGTGTCAATCAGCGTTAATATTAAAAACATGAAGGATGCTGCATATATAAACTAAACCATGTAATATGGGAAGATTAAAACCTTTGTATGGAAAGAAAATACTAAATAAAGTCTGAATAGTGAAATGGCATAGATTGCAGCCCAAACCTGAATTTCTCTTGATAGAGCTGGCCGAGGTGAGGAGTTGGATGGGGAGGATGTACGGATGGTGACAGGTGTCTAGTGCGCTGGTGTTACTGAATAATATTATTTTTGTGTGTAACTCAATAACACTACGTGGGGGATTTGTTTCATCGACGGAGTGGAAATTAGGTGTGCAGGTTTGAACACGCGAAGGGACAATCTAGCGCGATGCAAGATGGATTTCTCAACCGAACTGCATGTAGTGCCAATTCGTTTGCCTGTATTGTAGGAGGGTCACGCTGATGGCAGGAGACATATACTGTGTCCGCAAGGAGATGTGAGATAACGCTGCTGGTGGCAGTGTGACTGATGTGATTAGGATGATGTAGATGAGGACTGATCTTATTCAGTTAAGCATGTGAAGACAGTGACTGGTGGCGATAATAATGAAGATGAGGGGAGTGCGCTACAGAAGAGATGAGATGCCCTACACTTGTGATCCTTTCCCTCAGAGGACGCGATGGTTATCTTGGTGTGGCTTTGGGTGGTTTGGTCTGGTAAGGCCAGGAGTGCGACGTGGGTCTTCGGGCCATCAGCGAGCGGTAATTGCCTCTCAGAGGGCGGCCCACGTCGGCGTCACTCCCGTTGTCAGTCAATTAAGACCTGGAGGATTGACTAATGTTGTTCCTTTCTCGGGAAGCCCCGGCGCTGGAGGACTGCCGTGCGCCCTCACCCAAGACTGGAATGGAATTAATTTCATATTGACTCGTCCAGGGAAGTCCTCGTGTCGGCGTCAGAACAGGACCCTTTCTTCGATAGGAGTGCGATATTGAGCGTGACATTATCATACTGGCTTGACAGGGTATTTTGTGAGGCATAATGTTTTTGTGTTCTGCCAGCCACACGACTGAGCCAAGAATGCAAACGTGGCCTACTCCAGGTTATGTTTTGTATTGTGAATATTCCACGTTATTGATTCACGACGAGAGGGAGTTTTGATTGCTTCCTTCGGCGATAAATATTTTTAACTAGAGTACTTCCCACTCTAATAAAAGGAATCAATGCCAGAACCGTCCAGATTCCAGGAACTTACAAGAGACAGAGATTTCCCGAAGATAACACAATCAGGAATCCTCACGTCGATGCCACGTTTCTTTTCATCGCGTGGAGGTTTGTTGAGAGGAGATCGTAGCGGAATGTTTTTTTTGGAAGTGAATTTTGAGTATCGCCAGGTTTAATTAAGTTTTTGTTTTTGTTGAATAGCCAGTGACGTTATTTCTATTTACAACGATTGGGTGATCATCGAAGTTCAAGAACAGAGAAAAGATACTGCAGTCCACGAAGAACGTCCTCCATCTCCTCCTGTTACCTCACAGTCCTCCTTTCTTTTCCATATCTATTTCTAGCATTGTCTTATCTGTTCGTCTGTCATGATTAGCGTTATTGTCATTTCAGTCCTCCTCCTCTCCTCCTCCTCATCGTTGTTGTTGTTGTTGTTCCTTTTCTTCTTTTTTTTCTTCTTCTTCTTCTTCTTCGTCTTCGTCTTCGTCTTCTTTCTTCTTCGTCTTCCTGTGCTTTGAAATGCCATTCCACATTCACAGACGCAGGAATGATGCACAGCGATGCAGGGTTACTGGGAGCACGAATTCCTGTGCATATTCTGGGCAAAGAAAGAATTATGGACGACTCATTTTATGGGGATCGACGAAAATGCCAAGCAATTTCTTCATTACATATAATCCTCATATATTGCACGATTACGTAACCTTATTTGTTTATTATTATTATTATTATTATTATTATTATTATTATTATTATTATTATTATTATTATTATTATTAATATAACGAACATCATTATCATTATCATCATCATTATGGAATTGTTAAATCTAGGTCAAATGAGGTGAAATGAAATGAAAACACGTCGGAACATATGATGAATAAATACCGTAATTATTTTCACCGTGCATCCCTAATAATTACCACACTAATTATTGCATGTGCATGTGTTTGTTTTATGACCGCAATGCATGCTGCCCTCCACACGCCACCCCCCACCCCCCGCGCTGCCCCCAAAAAACCCCTGCCTCTCTACCCCTTCCTTCGTACACGTAAACAGCACAGAGTAAAGTTAGGCTTCTTAAAGAGTGCTGTAAATCGTGGAGGAAGAGCAGAAGGAGCAAGTTAAGGGCAAAGGTTTTAAGAGGAAGGAGCAGGAGGAGGAGGAGGAGGAGGAAGAAGAAGAGTAGCAGCAGCAGCAGGAGAATAACAATATGGCAATGAGACCTCTTAGTTTACGATCAGTCTTTACGACCATGTAGTCACAAAGAGAGGCAAACAGACAGAGAGAATTGGTCGTATATTCTATAATGGAAGTAAATCTCTATCAGTTATTTGCATAGGAGACTGAGAAGTAAGATGGAGGGTTTCACTCATCCATTGCTTTTCTTTCACTGGCGACCATAAATAAGATAAAATAAGAAGAAAAGGAAAAACGCAAACATCCCTCAAAAGCCTAAGGTAAAATGTTATCCTTTTCGTTTTTTGTTTTATTAATAATGTCAGTGCACTTATTACTGGTATTATTTATTTTACTAATTATTTGTCATAGTTAATTGTAAAATTCATATTCTCCTGTAATGAGATTATGGGGTCATGCACGCCAGCAAACTAACACACACACACACACACACACACACACACACACACACACACACACACACACACACACACACACACACACACACACACACACACACACACACACACACATCACACACACACACACACAGTCACACACAGACTCACACACACACACACACACACACACACACACACACACACACACACACCACACACACACACACACCGCTTCTCATCCTGCTCATCCTCTTAGCGCGGCTAGACAAAGCATTTGCATAAGTCGCCGAATATATACGAGTACATCAGATGCGTCCGGAGATTTATAACTCTTGCATGCTTCAGCCGCGAAACACACACCACACACACACACACACACCACATACACACGAATGATGAACCCCTCGGTAGTAAAAACACGGATACAAAGCATTTTTCACTTCCATTATTGACATGAGACTGATATGAGTAGATGCATGGAAAATAAGAAGAAAGAAGAAGAAGGTAGAAAGAGAGAGGAACAACAAAAAAAAATAAAAATAAATAAAAGTAGTGTAGACGATAAAATATTACATCGATGACATCCCACTCACTCGTGTCGCCAGTTGAGGGATTAATATCTGCGGGGGAGATGACGGGGTGAAGGGAGTGAGCCAGCAGGCCGCAGGTATTGCTCATGTGGGCGTGAGTGCGTGAGACGTGGGTCTGTTACGCCAGCGACGAGTGGGAAGAGATGACTGAGGAAGGAAGCTTGTCTCTTGATAGTGGTGGTAGTGGTGGTGGTGGCGGTGGTGGTGGTGGTGGTGAGATTCTTGTTGGTAAGGGAAAGAGAAAACGGTGCACTCCCCACTCAGACGCGCGCGCGCGCGCGAACACACACACACACCACACACACACACACACACACACACACACACACACCACACCACACACACACACACACACACACACACACACACAATCCTTGTACACTACATTATTGTGATACAGAAGTGTTTCGAATATTTGCTACTCAGAGAGAGAGAGAGAGAGAGAGAGAGAGAGAGAGAGAGAGAGAGAGAGAGAGAGAGAGAGAGAGAGAGAGAGTGAGGAATGTTGTTGAATTTGAACGGTACCTCTCTTACATAAATAAATGTAGCATCATACTCTTTCTTATTTTCATTTATTCGTTTATTCATTTATTTATTTTTTATTTCATTTATTTATTTATTTTTTTTTTTTTTTCGTTAACCTTAAAAATCCAGTTTTCGTCTTGGGGTAAATCTTAAATTACATAGAGTAACTGTCGCCGCCCATGTCTTTCTGGGGAACCTTTAGAATGCCTTGGAATGTTATCCTTGTTCTTTATTCTTTCTCTTTCAGGAGAACAATGACTATTGGTATTTTATCAATTTAATACTCGAAATGTCAGATGCATTATGGGTAATTTGTAACAATTGGGAGGAATATGTAAACGTGATCTGTTATTCTAGAAATCGTTCAATTTTCTCTTTTGATTGTTTGAGAGTTTATTGGTCGAGCTTTAATACTTTAATTCACCTCACCGGCTTCATTTTGTTACCCTTTAACTTACCATTGAATATTCCCATCATAGCTCACTTCTCACATCAACACACACCACTTCACCTCGTCCATCTCACTTCGCCTCGTCCATCTCGCCTTACTATATATAACCCAGCAGTACAGTTCTACTGAACTGTCCTTTTTCCTTATGCTAATAAGGTGGAATTGTAAACAGGTACCCTCGACACACAGTAAAAAAATCTTATTACATGTCATTTTCATGCAACACTACGAAATATCTTGAAAAACATCACCCGACAACACGACACCTGACCTTACCTTCACATTTTTTTAACATCTTTTTCATAATCCTTTATCCAGGAAGTCGCGAGGCTCGTTGAGGAGTGTAGGTGGTAGTAGACCTCGTTTGGGAATAGTGTGAAATCAGACGCGGGTTGTAAAGAGCAAAGAATAGATGAATGAAGGTCAATAGCAGCTCAGTATACTTGCATACTAAAAGTGGTTCTTAAGCTTTATGTGAATAGATTGTGTTTACATTTTACTTCCGTATTATATGACTCTAGGTAGCTTGATATCGGCAGATACTGATAACAAAAGTACATCTGGGCAACAGATTGTCCTCTTACCACCAGATATCTGTGCTGTATTAGACAGTCACTGCTCTTTTCCTAAGTCTGTTTAGAGTGGTGTTCCTCAGGGTTCTGTCCTGTCACTCACTGCTATTATTCATCAATTATCTTCTCAACCAAACTTCGTTTCCTATCCTGTTCCCCTACTCGGCTGTTTGTCACGCAGCGGCAGAGACATTTCATTTAAGGTAGCGTGATATAAATAGGCTTGAAAAATAGTTTGAATCAAGTCAAAATATATGTGAGAGCACAGGAGCACTAGATTTTTGAGAGGGCAATAAATTACCGCCCTATCATAGGAGAGAACCATTTACCATGCTGGCTGATGGGCGGAGACTGTATCAATGCGCGTGGGCCAAGGTGAGCGGATCACGACCTCGCCAGGGTCATCCAGCGCTCCATCTGGAGCGTTCAATGCCTCCATCTATCATCTCGATACAAACTTCCATATAATTATCCCCTCTTCTTCGGTGATACTCATCTGCCCTTCTGTTCTACATTGAACATCCTCTGCATGTCCTTCACTAATAATCTAAACTAGAAGCTTCAGATTTCATCTCTAGCTAAAACAACTTCTATGAAGTTAGGCTTTCTGAGTGGTCACCGTCAGTTTTTCTCAACACAGTGTTGCATCACTTGCTGTCTTCTACCGCTATTTTCATGCCAACTGTTCTGATCTTGCTAACTGCATGCCTCTCCTCCTTCTGCGGCCTCGCTGCACAAGGCTTTCTACTTTCTCTCATCCCTGTTCTGTCCACCTCTCGAATGCAAGAGTTAGCCAGTACTCTCAATCATTCATTCTTTTTTCTGATAAACTCTGGAACTTTATACCTGCTTCTGTATTTCCTCCTTCCTATGACTCGAATTCTTTTAAGGAGGAGGATTCAAGACATATTTCCTCCAATTTTGGATGCCACTTTAGAATTTTCTTTTGGGACCGACACCACAGTGGGCTTTATTTATTTTACTTTATTTATTAATTTTATTATTATTATTATTATTATTATTATTATTATTATTATTATTATTATTATTATTATTATTATTATTATTATTATTATTGTTACTTTTTTCGATGTTGACCATTGCATCTCATTTTAAAAGTACTAATTTTAGCGACGATAAGCCACATCTCTAGGTATAGCCTTTCATATATAATCGTTAATCCAACCCATGTACCTAATGACGCAAATGCAGCCACTCACACCGCAGACAAAGCTTGATGGAGGAGCAGTTATTCTGGTCGAATAAGAAAGATATGCGAGGATTCCAGCGATGTAACCAAAAGCGACACGTGGTTGTTGTATTTTTTTCCCACGCTGGAACCTGTATAAGTACAGTCTCTCTCTCTCTCTCTCTCTCTCTCTCTCTCTCTCTCTCTCTCTCTCTCTCTCTCTCTCTCTCTCTCTCTCTCTCTCTCTCTCTCTCTCTCTCTCTCTCTCTCTCTCTCTCTCTCTCTCTCCACTCATCAGTAAGAGATGGGAGCACCTTGTCGCCTTTCCTACGAATATGATATTTTTCCACTTTTCCAGAATTACATATTTTTATTCATAAACAACTCCCCTGCCTCCGTTCTCTCTGAAAGGAGTGATATTTTTCTTGTTCTGTATTCGAGGAAATATTCAAAATTCACAATTCTCTGCTAGACATAGATATTCAATACCCGATAGTACGCATCCAGTTCTCTTCTATTCCATTTTATTTCAATATTTTTTTTTTAGGTTTGTTTTTTGTCTTGCATTTCTTAAAGTTATATAGTGTGTGTGTGGTTGGTTGTGTGTGTGTGTGTGTGTGTGTGTGTGTGTGTGTGTGTGTGTGTGAGTGAGTGAATGAGTGAGTGATAATGATAATAATTTGTTGGAACTGATAATAGTTTATTGCAAGTAAAGTACATGGCAGCATTACTGGCTGAAAAATCTACACACATTAATCCTAAGGAAGTATGAACACAACGATATTTAGTCTGCCACTTGTCGCCGACAACCTAGAAAACCAGGCCCTGGTTGATCATGGCACCCGGTGCTTTTTTTTTTTTTTTTTTTTTTTTTTTTTTGAAGGGGAAGGGAATTTGTTTCTCTTCCCCTAAGCATCGGGTCACAACTTCTGACTTACGCCAGATACCTAATCACTGCTAGGTGAACAAGGGTCACACTGCAAAGAACTCCAACACACTCCAAAGACTTCTGACCTGGCCGGGAATCGAACCCTTGTCCTCCCGATTTTGAATCGGGCACGCCAACCACTGCTTCACCCGGCATTGAAAAGTGTGTGTGTGTGTGTGTGTGTGTGTGTGTGTGTGTGTGTGTGTGAATCAAAGTGCTAGCTGAAGGGGAAATAGGTGGCAGAATTAATCATAAGTTTACGAATAAAAAAAATACAACATACATCAATAGAATATGAGAATAAATGTGAAAAGGTATGTATAAAAACATTAACTGAAGTAAAGGAGCCTAGGTAAACGAAGTAAAAAGAAAAAAGGAAAGAAAAAACAGTACGTCTTAAGATAGTGGAGGCTCAGTAGAGACTCAGATAACCAGATAAGATAAATGAGACTTTAAGCGGAAGTGAGGGAGGGAGAGAGAGAAAAAAGGAAAGAAAAACCAGCTGAGGATAGGAGGAAAAAGGGGGTTTCTTACAATAAGGGAAAGGAGGTCGAAACTAAAAAAAACTAGATTGAAGAGAAGCAAGAAGGGCAAGGAGAACAGGAAGACTACAGAGAACTCGTAATAAAGACGCGGTTGATGGTAATAGTGAACGAAGAAGGGAGTTAACGAGGGAAGTGTCGCAGTGGAGGCAACAATACAAATTACTGGAAAGAAGTGTTAATAGCGACCCGCAGCTTCTTGACAAGACGAATGACCCGTCAGCCTAAAGGGAACACCAACCGTCACTTTTTTTTTCCCTCTCTCTCTCCCTCCCTCCCTTTCTCCTTAATCCCCACCACCACCACCACCACTTCCCTTCCTTTCAACTCTTCTCGATTTTTCATCTCTCTTCTGTTTTCTATCGTCTCTTCTCTTGTTTATGCATTTCTTTGCGTTTTCCTTTTTTCCTTTCTTTTTTCTTTTTTTCTTTTCTTCTCTCTTCCTCTCTTCTTTTTCTCCATTCCCTTGTCTCTTCTCTTTCCTACTCTTCCCTTCTCTTCTCTGTTTAGTCACTACCACCTCCTCCTTGCTTCTTTCCTCTCAACTCTTCTCTTTCAACCCTATCACATCGTTACTGTCTCTTTTCTTTTCTCACCCCTCATCTCATATAGTTTTCTTTCCTCTCTTTTCCCCCTCTTTCCTTTATTCCTATCCTCTCGGATTTTTTATGCCCGTCTTTTGAAAGTACGTGGGAATTAAAAAAAAAAATAAGCAAGATGCGAGGAAACTAATTTCATCAATTTCAATTTTTCCTTTTTTAAGAATTAGAGGGTCCGAGGGGTTCAAATATTTACTCGCCCGACAAAGAAAGGAAGCGAAGGGAAATGGCAATCTAACGTTTTTTTCACATTGGAGCTTTCAGAATAACACGCAGCGGAAAATGTCTTGCACAAGTTTTTTTCTTAGAATGGATAGGAAGATAACTTAAATGTGAGCTCTAAACCCCGTAGAGTGAAGAGGAAGGCAGTTGAAGGAAATGGCAATCTTGTTTTTAATACATTGATACTGTAGTATTTTAAAAGGAAACAGAGCGGAGAATATATTTTTATTTCTATTTAATGTATTTATTTTTTTTTTAGAATTTATAACTAACTAAAATATGAGGAATAAACCCTGTAAATTTGTAGGAACTCACGAAAACTTAAAGAAATAATAGGAATCTTTAACGTGAATATGATTTTTCCAAATATTTTTTACCCTTGAGCTTAAATTTATTCGGTATTCATTTGCCCGCCTTATTTTTTTTTTTTTTTCTTTCCCTTCCCTTAGCTACACTACTATATTATTCTTATTCCATCTTATTGTATTTCTTTCTTCCTCCTCCAAGATAAAGACTCGGAATGAGATGCAAGAAAGATCAGATTCTTTACATAACTTTTTTCTTTCTTCAGTGTCACTTCATTTCGATGTCAGTTATCGCTTTTGTTTCTTATTGCTCCATTTAAGAGTAATTTAATCGCATTTTGTGTTATAATTATCATTTTCCGCGTTGTATTTTATTATCTGATATTGAATATAAAGAAAGAACGACAAGACAATACTTGTGTGTGTGTGTGTGTGTGTGTGTGTGTGTGTGTGTGTGTGTGTGTGTGTGTGTGTGTGTGTGTGTGTGTGTGTGTGTGTGTGATGCACTTTCACTACAGCGTATTTTTTGTTGTTACACATACGCATATTAAGAAGATAAGCAACAGTTTGGTACACAGGCAACGTCCGTAATAAATTCAATTCGTATAATGTAAAGCAAACCAGCGAACTGTTTTCTCAGAAGGCTAATAAAAAAGGAAATAATTTGTATCACCTCAACCATTGCAGTAGTGTTTCCCAAGGTTTCATTACACACACACACACACACACACACACACACACACACACACACACACACACACACACACACACACACACACACACACACACACACACACACACACACACACACGTACACACGCGCGCACACACGCGCGCACACACACACGTACACACGTGCGCACACACACACACACACACACACACACACACACACACACACACACACACACACACACACACACACACACATGTACACACGTTCACACACACACACACACACACACACACACGTACACGTACACACGTGCGCGCGCGCGCACGCGCACACACACACACACACACACACACACACACACACGTACACGTACACACGTGCGCGCGCGCGCACGCGCACACACACACACACACACACACACACACACACACACACACACACACACACACACACACACACACACACACACACACACACACACACACACACACACACACACACACCTACCTTCGTCCACAATTCAGCGAATCAGACGAGTATCCTCTTGCCAACATTGGTCTCTCTTGCAGGAGAAAGGAAGAGAAGAAAAGGAGAAATAGAAAAGGAAAAGTATTGAAAGGGAGGAAGAGAACGAACCAAACTAACAACTGTATTGAGAGAGAGAGAGAGAGAGAGAGAGAGAGAGAGAGAGAGAGAGAGAGAGAGAGAGAGTGAGAGAGAGTGAGAGAGAGAGAGAGAGAGAGTTTACGGTTCACATGAATGTAGTAAATAGAGAAATAAAGTCAAAATGAATGGCCTGCCTCCACATCCTTTACTGTTGAATGATGGTGATGTGTCCAGAAGTTAAATAATAAATTTTCACCCCGTGTGTTACCTGCCTGCACCTCCACCTCACCCCCTACCCCGTAAACTCTGCCAACAAAACCTACATCAGACACTTTATTAACTCTATTTCTGCCCCTGTAAATGTCTCTGGGATATGTTCGTGACCAAAAGGGAATTGTAAAGGGTTTCATATATTTTTTTTTATTTTTTTTTATTTTGGTCTTCCCTCCAAGGTGTTCGTAAGGATTTTTTTTACCGTGGAGTTCATGCAGTTCAGTATGAGGTGTTTATTTTTTATTTATCTATTTATTTTATTTTATTAAGATAAAGTGAGAAGAAAATATTACCTGGTAAATTTTTGAAGTGGACATTGGTGTTCCTATTTGTAGCTTTAAAAAATGTAAGAAGTTAATTCATATGTTTGTAACTACCTTTGTGTTTGATGTCAGGAAGCAATCTCGTATTGTTTTTTTTTTTTTTTCCTAAATGAATTGTGTCAAAGAATAAAAAAAAAAAAAGAGAAAAGACTCACAAAATATTGACAAAAATTGTGGTATTATGAAAGTTTGTTTTGAGGCCACCCGGTAAGAAAGTGAATAAATCCATCAGGCATTGAAACCATGAAGTTCCCAAATGTCAGGTATTATTATATATGTATGTAACCTTCTCTTCCGGAGAGAGACACTGTCACTTACGAAAAGGTTAATTCTGAAAGAAACTGTTGAACAAAGTAAAAAAACACACGAGATAAGGGAGTGAAATAATGTCACGGTGTCTACAATAAATTAACAAACTTTTGCATCGAGTTTTTTTTTTCTTTTTTTTTGTGTGTGAATGAAATTTGGTCCGCATAGTCGACCAGAAAATTGGATAATACTATTCTGATGATATCTCGAACTCACCAAAATTACACTATAACTTGAAAAAGATCCATTGCGTCGCGTCAACTCTCACCAGACCTGGACTTTGGTTTAGATTCTCCTACAAAACTGGTTTGACTAGTGCTATGTAGTTTTCTGTGTGCGAGAGGCTCGTTAATCATTCCCCACCATTAAGAAGAACAATGATCTCCGCGTGTCCAAAACAGTGGCCACTAATGACTCGTGTCTGCGTCAAATACGCGCTACAGTGATTTGCAGTGTGTGTGTGTGTGTGTGTGTGTGTTTATATAGGAAGGACACAGGCCAAGGGCAACAAAAATAAAAAGAAAAAAAAATGCCCACTGAAATGCCAGTCCCATAAAAGGGTCAAAGCAGTAGTCAAAAATTGATGAGTAAGTGTCTTGAAACCTACCTCTTGAAGGAATTCAAGTCATAGGAAGATGGAAATACAGAAGCAGGCAGGGAGTTCCAGAGTTTACCAGAGAAAGGGATGAATGATTGAGAATACTGGTTAACTCTTGCGTTAGAGAGGTGGACAGAATAGGGGTGTGAGAAAAAAAGAAAGTCTTGTGCAGCGAGGCCGCAGGAGGAGGGGAGGCATGCAGTTAGCAAGATCAGAAGAGCAGTTGGCATGAAAATAGCGGTAGAAGACAGCTAGAGATGCAACATTGCAGCGGTGAGAGAGAGGCTGAAGACAGTCAGTTAGAGGAGAGGAGTTGATGAGACGAAAAGCTTTTGATTCCACCCTGTCTAGAAGAGCAGTGTGAGTGGAACCCCCCCAGACATGTGAAGCATACTCCATACATGGACGGATAAGGCCCTTGTACAGAGTTAGCAGCTGGAGGGGGGGGGGGGGGTGAGAAAAACTGGCGGAGACGTCTCAGAACACCTAACTTCATAGAAGCTGTTTTAGCTGGAGATGAGATGTGAAGTTTCCAGATCAGATTATAAGTAAAGGACAGACCGAGGATGTTCAGTGTAGAAGAGGGGGACAGTTGAGTGTCATTGAAGAAGAGGGGATAGTTGTCTGGAAGGTTGTGTCGTGTTGATAGATGGAGGAATTGAGTTTTTGAGGCATTGAAGTTTGCTCTGCCCCAATCAAAAATTTTAGAAAGATCAGAAGTAGAGCGTTCTGTGGCTTTCCTGCGTGAAATGTTTACCTCCTGAAAGGTTGGACGTCTATGAAAAGACGTGGAAAAGTGCAGGGTGGTATCATTAGAGTAGGAGTGGATAGGACAAGAAATCTGGTTTAGAAGATCATTAATGAATAATAAGAAGAGAGTGGGTGACAGGACAGAACCCTAAGGAACACCACTGTTAATACATTTAGGAGAAGAACAGTGACCGTCTACCACAGCAGCAATAGAACGGTCAGAAAGGAAACGAGATGAAGTTAGAGAGAGAAGGATAGAAGCCGTAGGAGGGTAGTTTAAAAATAAAAGCTTTGTGCCAGACTCTATCAAAGGCTTTTGATATGTCTAAGGCAACAGCAAAAGTTTCACCAAAATCTCGAAAAGAGGATGACCAAGACTCAGTAAGGAAAGCCAGAAGATCACCAGTAGAGCGGCCTTGTCGGAACCCATTAAAGCAATAGGACGGTAGTTTGAGGGATTAGAACGGTCACTCTTTTTAGGAACAGGCTGAATGTAGGCAAACTTCCAGCAAGAAGGAAAGGTAGCTGTTGACAGACAGAGCTGAAAGAGTTTGACTAGGCAAGGTGCAAGCACGGAGGCACAGTTTCGGAGAACAATAGGAGGGACCCCATCAGGTCCATAAGCCTTCCGAGGGTTTAGGCCAGCGAGGGCATGGAGAACATCATCGCGAAGAAATTTAATAGGTAGCATGAAGTAGTCAGAGGATGGAGGGGAGGGAGGAACAAGCCCAGAATCGTCCAAGGTAGAGTTTTTAGCAAAGGTTTGAGCGAAGAGTTCAGCTTTAGAAATAGATATGATAGCAGTGGTGCCATCTGGTTGAAATAAAGGAGGGAAAGAAGAAGAAGCAAAGTTACTGGAAATATTTTTGGTTAGATGCCAGAAGTCACGAGGGGAGTTAGATCTTGAAATGTTTTGACACTTTCTATTAATGAAGGAGTTTTTGGCTAGTTGGAGAACAGACTTGGCATGGGTCCGGGCAGAAATATAAAGTGCATGAGATTCTGGTGATGGAAGGCTTAAGTACCTTTTGTGGGACACCTTTCTATCATGTATAGCACGAGAACAGGCTGTGTTAAACCAAGGTTTAGAAGGTTTAGGTCGAGAAAAAGAGTGAGGAATGTACGCCTCCATGTCAGACACTATCACCTCTGTTATGCTCTCAGCACACAAAGACGGGTCTCTGACATGGAACCCGTAGTCATTCCAAGGAAAATCAGGAAAATACCTCCTCAGGTACCCCCAACTAGCAGAGGCAAAACGCCAGAGGCACCTTCGCTTAGGGGGATCCTGAGGAGGGATTGGAGTGATAGGACAAGATACCGATATGAGATTGTGATCGGAGGAGCCCAACGGAGAAGAAAGGGTGACAGCATAAGCAGTGTGTGTGTGTGTGTGTGTGAAAGTATGTCTTTCAGTATGATGTGCTTCAGTATGATATATTTGTAATGAAAGTCAGTTGGTGTACGAGTATATCTTATTAAGTACACAACTCTGTAAATAGATTAATCTAAATAGTTAGTATTATATAATTTATGTCAGAATGTAAATATGCCACTGATTGACCTAAGCCTGTCAATGAATCAAAAATCCAGCAGGTCATGACATGGAAGAGTTGGTTCACACTACTGGCACTACTGTCACTGCTCCGTCAGGTTCAAAGTACTCAGTGAACGTAGTGAAGTCTGTGGTGGCGTGTTAATGTCCTCCAGAGGTGTGTGTGTGTGTCGGAGCTCAAGACGCACGGCTGTTTGTGTTATTTAAGATTATTTCACATTATTTCTCCGTCGTGCCATTTTTCTGCTTTCACAAACCCTTTACACTCCTTAATGAGAAGGATGGTGATGGCGATTTGTCTTTAATCTTAATTGTTTTGTCCTCTTTTTGTATTTCCATTTGTGTGTTCTTTGTTATAATTTGTTAGATTCTCTCTCTCTCTCTCTCTCTCTCTCTCTCTCTCTCTCTCTCTCTCTCTCTCTCTCTCTCTCTCTCTCTCTCTCTCTCTCTCTCTCTCTCTCTCTCTCTCTCTCTCTCTCTCTCCTTAGGTAATGAAATATGTTGTTGATACAGTCATTTTTTTTCACGGTTTGTTGATGCGTTGGCCGGGGAAGGGGGGTAGAGAAAAACTTTCGCAGAATTTCCAAGTATAATGTAATTCTGCCGTAGAAAGATGGCAGTAACGAAGGACAGAAGGAACATATTAGTTCAAACGGAAAGTAATAAGCAGGTGATACTCTTGTGATTCGTCACGGTACACCAACAGACGGTAGTGCAAAGAATAAATCAGTGCCGGAAGCAATTGAACAGCACACCAACGAGGGACAGGAATGAATTATCAGCTTAACTCCGATAAAAATTATGGTAAAGGAGAGTAGAAAGAGAGAGAGAGAGAGAGAGAAAGAGAGAGAGAGAGAGAGAGAGAGAGAGAGAGAGAGAGAGAGAGAGAGAGAGAGAGAGAGAGAGAGAGATGTATGTAAAGGGGATGTGATGTTTGCGAAATTCTCTCTCTCTCTCTCTCTCTCTCTCTCTCTCTCTCTCTCTCTCTCTCTCTCTCTCTCTCTCTCTCTCTCTCTCTCTCTCTATCTATCTCTCTCTCTCTCTCTCTCTCTCTCTCTCTCTCTCTCTCTCTCTCTCTCTATCTATCTATCTATCTATCTATCTATCTCCCCTTGAATAATTCACAGCAAGTTTGATTTCTCAAGTTTTTTTTATTGTCGACAATAACTGCACGCGGCTTTTGTTAGTAAATCAAGAAACATTGACATCAGGAACTTTACATAAGAACATACATAAGAAATAAGGGAAGCTGCAAGAAGCGACCAGGCTTCCACGTGGCAGTCCCTGTATGAAACACACCTACCTATTTCCATCTGTTATCCCTATCCATAAACTTGTCTAATATTCTCTTAAAGCTCTCTAGTGTCCTAGCACTAACTACATGATTACTGAGTCCGTTCCACTCATCTACCACTCTATTTAAGAACCAATTTTTTCCTATCTCCTTCCTAAACCTAATTTTTTTAAGCTTGAACCAGTTATTTCTTGTTCTACCCTGGTTGCTGATCCTAAGAATTTTGCTTACATCCCCCTTGTTATAACCTTATATACCACTTTATAACTCTTATACCACTTATAACCCCTTATACCACTTAATATAACCCTTATACCACTTTATAACCCTTATACTACTTTAGTATTGTTTCTAAAAGTTTCGATAAGGTCACAACTTTTCATCTGACATTCGATGCTTTAAACAAGTCTGTTCCTTGTTTGGAAGAGGATATATTATTTAAACTTTTCACCTAAATCAATATTTTTGCTACGCACATGATGCTTCTATTCCGAAAGGCTCCTTAATTAATGACATTAAGTATTCTTTCCCGCCCTCGAAACTGACCTCGACGCTGGCCACTGTACTCGCTTGTTCAGCTTGCCGCTTTCGACTTACCTGCTGTGTTTGAACACCCAGATTGAATAGAATTTTGATAGATATTCTTTTTATGAATACGTCATTTCTTTATATATATATATATATATATATATATATATATATATATATATATATATATATATATATATATATATATATATATATATATATATATATATATATATATATATATATATATATATAGATTTTTTTTTTTTTCGTGTGTGTAGGCAATGTTGTTTTCAGGCATTTTCTTAACTGGATAAGGGCAGCCGCACCGTGTGCCTATCTGGTGGTTTTATGTGAGTGAAATGGAAGAAGATATGGGAAAGAGAAAGTTACGTAAAAGTTGGATAAGGTCACAGTATCAAACGCTATAAATTCCGCTGTCGCTTGAGTTTATAAAGAAAGGGGTTATATTGTGTTATCTGAGACAGGGGAATTCTCTCTCTCTCTCTCTCTCTCTCTCTCTCTCTCTCTCTCTCTCTCTCTCTCTCTCTCTCTCTCTCTCTCTCTCTCTCTCTCTCTCTCTCTCTCTCTCTCTCTCTCTCTCTCTCTCTCTCTCTCTCTCTCTCTCTCTCTCTCTCTCTCTCTCTCTCGGTTACTGTTCCACCCTGTTACGAGCACTGCATACCCACCGTTTGGCACGACTGGCTCAGAGGAGAATGGAGGTCACCTTGAAAAGTATTATATCCTCCCGTTAACACTAAGCAGACAGTGTTGCGTGAGTTGTTTGTCACGCATGGGAATCCACGAAGGGTGAGCCAAGAGAATGGTTGCAAGTTAGGTTTAAGTAGGATATGACTGAGAGACATGATGATTCCCCTCTCATTAGGAAAGGAAAGCGTCTTGGTATAGGAATTAACTCCAATTAAATACTGCTTTAGAGCTGTGGGCTAAAATAAGGCCCGAGGAAAATGACATAAGACCGATATCGTATTTATTATTACTGTTATTTTCTCATTCAGACCCTCAGATTCTCTCATGGAAATTAGAGAAATTGGTGAGTGATGGACCACAGTGGGCGTGTAATGAAAGAGAGAGAGGAGTTCTTCGTACTGAATAATTTGTTCGTGTTACTAACTTGTACGTATCGCCAGATATACACAGGTCTTCAGGAAGCGGTAGGATGAAGCGAAACGTTCCAGAGTTGTAGGATTCCTGCAACGAAGCGAATAAATTATTGCAACGTTAGAGCACATTGGGTAATCTTGAAGCTTTGTGGCTCTGTGGGAATCCAGGGAGGCAAGATTGCAACACTTTCGTGAGCGAGGCGTGACAGACAGTGGTAATAATTTCTTCCCTCACGCTCGCCGATCTGTGTGAGTGTGAGCGGAAAATGAGCCTCATGGCCTAGTGGTTTGCCAATTTAAAGAGAGAAAAAGAGAGAGAGAGAGAGAGAGAGAGAGAGAGAGAGAGAGAGAGAGAGAGAGAGAGAGAGAGAGAGAGAGAGCTCAGTTAGGCAAATCAATAAATAAGTGGTTACCATGTGGCCAAAGTGTCACAATTCATAAGTTTTCGAAGCTCAGATATAAAGTTAAGATTGAGCATATGTACGTAAGTAAGTGACATCATTATTGTTGAGAGTTAATTTTATACTCGTATATCTTCATAAGCTGACTTGCTGTCTTCTTTGGCAGATTCCCGAGCTCCACGATAAAAACGTCATCTCCGTGGAAGGTAAATACATCTGTGAATTGTTGTTATCTCTTTCTTATTTAACATAGTCAACGAGGCACAGACTGACTTATTTATTTATTTATTTATTTATTTATTTATTTATTTATTTATTTATTTATTTATTTATTATTTTCATTTTATTTTATTTTATTATTTATTTATTTATTTATTTATTTATTTATTTATCTATTTTTTTTTCGTGTGTATTTTTTTTTTTCGTGTGTGTGTGTGTGTGTGTGTGTGTGGGAACAAAGCGAGTTATGAGTGAGCCGATGTTCTGACCAAAGGTTCTCTGGGTGGTCAAAATTAAACGAAATGTTAAGATATTTACGTTATTATTTCTCCAACATGTTTTTTTTTGTTATAGCCTGAAATTATTAGTCACATAATTAATCCGTTCTTTAGTCAGTTCACCAACCAATTATCCGTCGTACAGCATTACGGGTTTTTATTTATTAAAATTTTCATCCGTTACTTGTGGTAATCACGCAGAGAAAAAGAAAATGTGCAGAATAGATAGTATCATTATTAGACAGATGTGCTGTTAATCCTCAAAAAGATCGCTGTTAGATGTAGCTTAGAACTGAAAAAAAAAACTCTGAACTTACGGGAGAGACGCGCAACTCTGGATGTTAGGCACTAAAATGTTTTAATTCGTATACTATTGATTAGCGTGCAACGAATGTGTAGGTGAAATATAGCGATAAGAATGTAGCGTAGCTGGATAAAGCAGCCAAATCAAGTTAGTTCTGCAGAGTTGTGTGTGTCACCCAAAACGCTGGATATCTGGATTCCTTGAAACAAGACATAACGTCAACATAATCGGAAGTGTTGGCTAAACATCCAGGTATGCAATTCCCTTACACGATAAAGTAACTAGTTTGGTTGTAATGCGAGCAGACTCATCCCAGATAAAAGAACTTCGAGAACAATCTTTAGTACGAGTATCTCTGTACGATCTTTACATATTATATATAAAGAACAGTTACTCTCCCTCATCAACACAAACCCAAGTATTCGATCACTGGTCGCTCCTTCATAAGACAAGTCGAAACGACGACGCACTGTATCAGAAAACACAGAGTACTACTCGGTCTTGCGCAAGACAGGAGAGGGCGCAGTATTTCTTGTCCTCACCTCCCGTTCGGGGAAGGCAATCACCTGCACCAGCAGACACGTGATCGAGTGCCGTGCCCTGCATCTGGGCAAAAAGACAGTGATCATTAAGCAGGACTTGGTCGACGTCGTGGAAGATACAAGAAAGTTTCACTGGGGCTGGAGGAAGGAAGTCCTGCATCTTATACAACGCGTCAGTGCAGAGGCGCTGACGAAGGAAGGCGTTGACCAAGGAAGGTGTTGAAGAAGAAACACGCAGACGAGGCATCGTGTACGTAGCGCTGTCAGGCCACAGAACTCTGCAAGATAAACAAGCTGGATATGCATTTATTGGTACTCTTAATTATTCAGTCGCCACTTACGTTGTTACAAGTTTGGTATTTTCAATTTGTATATTCTGATCTAAACCGGTAAAAAGTATGAAGAATTTGTTGAAGACACAGCCACTTATTCCCGTTGAGGATGTAGCTGAGGCAGAGCCCGGTGAGGCACAACATACAGCTGTTACGTCCAAACAACTGCACCTATAGTCACCAATAATCTGACGCATGAAGAACTAAAGGTCGACTTTGATGGCGATGATTCTCTTGACAATGACTTGAAGCGGAGGATAATACCGGTAGAATATGAAAACATAGCAGAAGACAACAGACTTTTGAAGAACACCAAAAGGATTTCCATAGCTCACAATAACATTTTAGTTACATTCACAAAGTATTTCGTTATTGTGAAATGAATTGGAAAATACATGAGAACAACAGAGAGAGAGAGAGAGAGAGAGAGAGAGAGAGAGAGAGAGAGAGAGAGAGAGAGAGAGAGAGAGTGAGTGAGAGATTGTCAGTATTGTTGTTTTAAATAAATCCCTTGCGTAATATATTTTTAACACTTTCACTTTTGCAATGGAAAGACTTTACCAGTTCCTTTGTCTTGGCCGATGTGCCTCGCGTGTCGCTCGGGAAAACTGGAGCATCGTTTCATCACAATCGTGTTTGACTGCAATCAGGCTTACGTATCAGAACCATTAACGTCCCTTATTTTAATAACCTGGAGTCAGATACACGTGGAAAAGTCGAATGCAAGCCCTCTCTTTGTTGCAATAAGTCATGCAAGAAAGTTGTCTGAAATATTTGTGGTCAGCAATGGACTTGACTCGCATAAATTGTTTTGTTTATATTTTCGCATTAACAGGATTTCTACCCGTATTCTTAAACGCTTTGTTCTCTCATCAGGACTGTTTTTATAGGATAACGGAGTTAATAAATCAGGTTCTCAAGGGCGTTTTTTCTAATGACGATGCAGAATCTTTGTCATTCCAGCAATAGAAACATATAGAAACAGGAAAAAAAAACAATCCAATAACTTGGAATGATATCTATTGGAAGCTTTCGAGGGTAAGACACCCAGTTGCTTAAGACCTGGCAAGCAAGTCACCCTTGAAGTATTCTTATTTTGTAAACACACCTTAAAGAAATGCAGATGTGGAGAAGGTAATCTGTGAAAATAAGCATATTAGTAAAATAAAATAGAAAGGAAATAGACAGAAATGATGAGCTTATAGACAAATACGCAGAAATAGGTATGGCATTAGGTATTATTATGTAAACGAAGTAATAATTATAGACAAGGTAGGTAATATAATAAACATAAAATAGAAAGCTGAATATAAACAGGTAGTAAAGAGAGATTGATCTGATAACAGAAAAAAAGACTTGATAATGGACATAAATCACAGGACAATAGAAAAAAAAAATAGGCACATAAATATAAATAGACAGGACCACAGACAAAAATATGAAAAGTAATAGATTCAAATACACTGGGTAATATAATGGAACTTTATGTAACTGAGAGAAGTAGACAGGAGGGGTTAACAAATAAATAAAGATAAATAAAGATACACGATTTCTCGACTCCATGCCACAAGAGAGAATCATATTACCTGTTTAATATCGCCGGAGCATGATACAGAAAAGAGCTGGTTTCCACATGAATAACAGTAACATAAAGCGAGAACATAATTCAAATTGAGTAAAGCCGTAGTGTTAATGTGTGGCGAAAGGTGACTGTAGGAAGTAACGATAGAATGACTGAGGACCGTATTCTGAAACGTGTCTTCGTGTTATCTTGACAATTTCTGACAGACTGTAGTGGAATAGTGAAACTCAGAGAAGTTTTTAAGAAAGTTTTGATGATTTTAGTGACAGTTAACAATTATTATACTTTATCAGTGAGAAACAAAAGTCATGACAACCTGACAAGTAATTTTTATGGACTTGTGAAAATAGTTCGAATGAAAACCCGAAATGTAAAAGTGCACAAGCTAGTGTTGCCTGTGTGCAGCTGTGGTCAGATGTCAAGCAAACTTATATCTTCATTTTCACTGTGTTTTGTATTCAGTGTCCTGTGATAGACTGACAACCTCTTTACAAGACCAGAGGAACTGATACATTTCTAGCAAAAGGAACGGAAGGTTGGGGAGAGCAGCAAACAGTGGTGAGTGCAGGACGTAACTTGACTTTTGAACTTGACTGTGTTTTTTGGTAAGAGAAATATAATAATCGTAATAAAACTCGAGGGTAAAAAGTGACAATAATTATCTACACAGAAAAAAGACAGACAAGACGCTTCTCAGTTATCATCTATATTTGTTTTGTTTAATTGTCTTACCTTATCCCCTTCCATTCTCCTCTCCTTACTCTCTTATTCCCTCCTTCCGAAATTCACTCACCGCTCCTTGCACCACATTTTTATTCTCCATCTTTCCGTCTCCAACTTCCTTCCACCTCCTCTCTTCATCTCAATCCTTCCTCCTTCCTTCATCCCTTTCCTTCTTCCCTCCCCATCCTCTTTCCTTTCCTTAACCCTTTCCTCTTTTCCTTCTTCCTCTCATCCCCTCTTTCCTCTGCTCCATCCCTCTGTGCCTCCTTCCTGTCCCCGTGCCTCGTTCCAATAATAAATTTCCTTCCATTAACCTAAGTCACGGAGTTTGCATTTATTACTTTCAAACCGAAGCCAAATTAATATTGGGCGAAAATTGCGGGAGGCGTCACCTTGACCTTTCTTGGCCCTGAACCATTCCTTGTCTTTCGTTTTCTTTTCGCCAGTGTTGTTATCGGAGGCCGTCAGGAGAGACTGGAGGGAAAGGAGCACGCGCGTTCCAACCCAAACCTTGCATCGGCTTTAGTGTGGATGACTCACGCTGGCCGACGTTTTAAGAGTAAAGTTTACAGTCAGGGCGAGAAGTGGACGACGACGCAAGGTGCAGCAAAGACAGGCGTGGGAAGGAGACGATGGCTTGTCCAGGAAATGAAGAGGCGAAGCAAATAACTGGAAAGTCGACTGGAAGGAAATGATAAGGTGCTCCGAACAGAGAGAGAGAGAGAGAGAGAGAGAGAGAGAGAGAGAGAGAGAGAGAGAGACGGGGTGGGGGGAAAGGTTAGGGAGTTAAAGAGATTGATTGACCAGACCATGAAATATATAAGAAATAGAGGCGGCGAGACCCAAGTCCAGGAGGTGAACCGTGAACTCAAGACGTGTGTATATCTTTTTTTTCCCATTTGCTTCACATCTATTCACTGACCAAGCCATTAACACCCGGCCATCAGTAGATTATTCAACTTAATATGTCTTTCATGCATTCAAGAAAATTATTCAGCTCTCTAATCTTCGTAATTCTTCCCTCTAATCAAAGTAGATGCATTAGTCATTTAAAGGACATTATGTAACCATCTCGCTGTTTGAAGGTTGCAAGATGACGGCGAAAGGTATCTCTTTAATTTTCTTTTGAAATCTGTCTCAACAAAATGTACATTTTGTGGAAACTATAATTAGAATTAACCGTCGCTGTTCCCACGCCACTATACTAAGGACAAAGAATAGTCCCTTGACTGCTTTTCAGGCTGTGAATGTAAAAAATCCAAACAGAATACGATATCTAGACTTTGAAATGTCTCAAAAGAATAGAAGCTCGAAGTGCAGTGACCAAGCGTCTTCTTCCATTAATAAACAACACCAGTCACTCATTAACCTTCACATACCTCCCATAACAGCGCCATATGACGACCCTGCTGCCACGCTTTAAATCAGCACACCAATGTTTCCTTTAAATCAACCCTGACCACTCGCAGACTCTTCCCACCAAGCATAAATATCCTTCGAGCAGCGCGAGAAGCTAGCCAGAGGTTTCCAGTGCAGAGCGATCCCGGTCGTCCCTCTCAATAAGAGAAAGCAGCGCACCGGCGTCCGTAATCGATGATCCCACCCAGCTGCACCTGACCTGCCTCCTGCGCGATTTCTGAAGGCAATTTCCCCTGCGGATTTACTGTATTTTTCCTCACGTTGAAGGAATTAAATCTAGCTAAGTGGTGCTGGGCCGGCCAGGGGAAGGAGTGGGGAAGGCAGGGAGGAAGGGAAGGGGTTTATTGGGTGCGTTCATCAGCGTTATGCTCTGCCCCACCTCTTGGCACGGAGCGTGTTTAGAAATACATAAGATGGGTACAGATTCCGCCTCCTCCATCACCCCAGATCCTTTATTGGGGGTGAATTATTGAAGCTGTATCAAGGAAGAGGAGGAGGAGAAGGGATAATGACAAAAAGAGTAGAAATAGGTAAAGAAGAAGAATAAATAAGAGAAGAGAATGGACTGATTGGATAAAAAGAATAGGATAAGGACAGTTAAAAAGAAGACGAAAAGAGAATAGGAGGAATGAATAAAAGAAAGAGAAATATGAAAAAGAAATATGAAAAAAGAGGGGTACAATAGGAGGAACGTATGGATGAAAGAAGAGGCGGAAGATACGAGTGTGTAGGTAAAAATAGGAGGAGGAGAAGAAAATAGAGGTCGAGGCTCGGATTGCTATTGATCGTAG
>NC_087159.1:14352500-14365000 GCF_035594125.1 Scylla paramamosain
CGCTTCTTCCTCCTGCTACTCCGCCTCCTCTTCCTCCTCCATCACCTACCCAACCTCCCTCCTCCTCCTCCTCCTCCTCCTCCCACTCCAACGTATCAAACTTATTATGACCGGGAGAGGCTTTGTACACTCACCTGAATAGCGATAACACACCTTATTTACATAGTATTGAATGTTAACTTTATCGAGCACGGACATCAGTGATTAAGTGGTGTACAGAAACTCGAGGTATGCAGGAGTACTTCATTGCTCTAACGTAACAAAGTTCTGTTCATCTTGAGTTTCTCTACACCACTTAATCACCAAACTGCCTTACTTCGCTACATCTAACAGTCGTATTACATTATATAGTTAGAGAAACTCATTAAAGAAGAAAACCAATTACTTTTTTTTTGTGTGTGTGTGCTTTAAGAGACCCATTACCTCATTTTCAGTCGAGCTCTGCAAAGACTCGCGCATTCTGGAAAAGGTTTCTCTCTCGACCTGTGCGAGAAGGAAGCGGCCATTAGCAGGAGCAGGAGCTAATTAATCAGCGTCGTTCAGCCCAGCGCCCCTGGAGACGCTGCTTCGCCTAATGTTGAAAGTTGTGATCGGAGGGCGTCGCCTGGGCCTGCCTGGCTCATTAATATTCCGGTGTTAAGTCAGCAGTTACGGAGATGCCTATTTCCGTGTGTGTGTGTGTGTGTGTGTGTGTGTGTGTGTGTGTGTGCTGTCGCGCGAGCGAGCGAGCGAGAGAGAGAGAGAGAGAGAGAGAGAGAGAGAGAGAGAGAGAGAGAGAGAGAGAGAGAGAGAGAGAGAGAGAGAGAGAGAGAGAGAGAGGGTGGGGGGTAAGGGGGGGCACGTTTACTATTTTCAAACTTAAACTCCTAGGGACAGTAATAATAGGGTTAAAGCTCTTTTTTTTTTTTTTTTGCTGTTGTTGTTGTTGTTATTGTTTTGACGTCACAGAAGCACAACGTAATTCAACACATTTTTTTTTCTGTTCCATTCTCATCCTCAGCAGGTCTCAGTCAAGGGAAGACGCAAGGTGCTATTTCAAACTTGAGAACAAAGGTAGCAAACAACATCCAGCAAAGGTTAAAGACTAAACCTGAGAATCAAGCCACTCCGGTGTGTTACTTAAGTCGCGAGAGCTTCCTTGACCTTTCTTGTTTACCAGAGTAAAATGTCAGGTGTCCCTCCTCTAACTAGATGGTCAGTAATTGTCTGCAGTCTTTCACATTATTCCTCTGGAATTACCAACAGAGAAGCGGTGTGAAAGAAGGTTACAGCAACTCTTTCCTAGACGTAAATTGCAGGTAAAGTGTGACTGGGACATTCTCCATGTTGTCTAGATGCAAGGAGGAAGTACCCGCCTGAAAGCTTCGGTTACTCCTTCAATAAATGTAATGCCTCTGTGCACTTTACTCACATTGCTCTTGTATTTTCTCCACGACGTCTTACTTGCACCGTGTCCTGATCTATTCCCAGCAGTTAAAGGGTAAAGTTTGGTTTGCTGGCGTGTCTGAGTGCAATAATTTTCACCTTCACTAATGTTTCATCACCGAGTCTGGAACTAATTAGCAAGCGTGGTAATCCTCGAGTCGGGAGGAGAACAGGATGTAAGAATGACAAATGTTCCGCAGCACTTCGCTCTCTCTCTCGTTCCTCGGTTGCAAGATATGGACCAATTACTACATTCGTAACTCGGAAACCACCCACACTCATTTTTCATTTAGCGTTCCAAATGGCACATATAATCTCTAATTTTACTTTGCTGCCTGTAATGACGTCGGTACTGCCTCGATTAAGCCGTTTAATACCCACCTGGACGTAGGAATCTCTCGTCGTCGTTTAATTAAACCAAATCTTTCATTTCTATATCCACAAAAATTGAAATTACACGCGAGCACACCCACACCCTGCCACCTCCCACCCACACACAGGAGGAGGTTGTGCGTGGGGTGTAGACCAGTGCACGAGGGATTAAGTGACAAAAGAAATGAAGGCAAGAGTGAAGGAAATGGTTGGTGGTCTTGGCGGAATAATCGGTCCAGAAGAAACTGAGGCAACTGAGGGAGAGACGCGAAAATTTTAAGGGAGAAAGTGTAGAAAGGAATTTTCATCAGAGTGAGGGTATGTGGAAAAGAAAAAAAAGAATGGTGAGGGAGGAAGCTTATTCTAGAAAACGTAGGGCCTTTAAACTGTAAGTGTGAATACCAGAGAGAGAGAGAGAGAGAGAGAGAGAGAGAGAGAGAGAGAGAGAGAGAGAGAGAGAGAGAGAGAGAGAGAGAGATTTAGGGATGAGAAACAAGATAAAAGAAGCCTGTAATATGAGAAGATAATAAAAGGGAAAATTCATGTAAGGCAAGATAAGTAATGAAAAAGAGAAATTATTATTATTATTATTATTATTATTATTATTATTATTTTTATTGTTTTTCATAATCAGTTTTATTGTGGAACCTGCAATGCTTTCCCCTTTCCTCTCCTTATTCTCCCTCCCTCCCTCCCTCCACATCCCTCTCCAGTGGTATGAAAGGGCGGGCTTGTCCTCCGGTGTCCTAAAGCAGAAATAGGAGTAAACTGAATGTTCCCTCTGCAATGTATTGAATTACTTGGGAAATTTGTTCCTTATTGCTTTGCTCGCTTCTCTTTTCTGTTATCTCGCGAAAAAAGAAAAAAAGTAATTAAATGCATCTACACGCGCACGCACACACACACACACACACACACACACACACACACACACACACACACACACACACACACACACACACACACACACACACACACACACACACACACACACACACACACACACACCGAATTCTGGATCAGATCTGAAGTCTTTGGGCGAACTTCTTTACATTGTAGCCCTTGTTCACTTAGCAGTGGTCAGGTACCTGGTGTAAGTCGGGAACTGTGACCCGCTGCTAGGTAGGAAAAACAAACTCTGAAATGAAAAATACACACGAGGTGGCCTGACCATCACGGGCCTAGTCCACTAGGTTGGTCGACGCCATTTGGCAGCCATAGTATCAGATTGTAAGATACTTCCTTAGGGTTAATGTGTACTTAAGATGTAGTAAGTACGTTGGTATATAAAGCTAATATGTAACATGTGGATTTTCAGCTATAAGGCTCCAAGATTTATAAACCGAATATTATTATTATTATTATTATTATTATTATTATTATTATTATTATTATTATTATTATTATCATTATTATTATTATTATTATTATTATTTCTATTAATATTATAATTATTATTATTATTATTATTATTATTATATTATTATTATTATTATTATATTATTATTATTATTATTATTATTATTATTATTATTATTATTATTATTATTATTATTATTATGCTTATTATTATTATTATTACATCCCGCCATGTTCTCTATAAACGTCAGGTCGGCGTCATGTCCAGAGGTGAAATTAGCGCTTGAAACCTATTTACTACCTGAAAATTATAGGAAGTAATTTCTTTTTAACCATTATACGAATGATTTAATCGCTTTCCCGGAGCGTAGTGATTATTATTAGCTTTAGGGGTGTATTAGACTTCATTAGACTTTATTATACTTCGAAAATTGTCTTTTATTACTTTTGTGACAGTTTTATTTCCTTTGCATGTTTTTCACGAATTACGCTTCGCTGACTGTGCATGTATTCCTTTTATTTATTTATTTTTTATTTATTTTTTATTTTTTTCAGCGTGGACGTGTTTGTTTCCGCCACTTGTTTTCTGTTTCTTCCTCTAGTTTTATTATTTTTAACATGGAAAAGTTTGTCAGTCGCTTTATTTCCTTGACCTCCGCTTCGGTATAGTTTCATGCACTGTCAACTGTCTGGGCTTCTTTCTTTTGCGTTTTGTCATTTAAGAGAGTGTTTTATCTCTGAAATCCCAAAATACATCAAATTTCCCTGAACTCAGACCAAGCGCTCAAAATTTCCTCTCAGGTCCTATTTATCAAGATTGTTCTCAGCTCGAAAGTTTTAAACTGACTCCCTTTCAAAATGTTCCTCCTTTTCTTAAAAAGTTTCCTCTACCTGCTCACTCCCTTTCAAAATGTTCCTCCATTTCTTAAAAAGTTTCCTCTACCTGCACTCTCCCTCTCTCTTTCTCTCTTTCCTCGGCAGGAGAGTGAAAAGGAGCAGACAAAGGTGGATTTCACGGTGCGTCTCTCACTTCGCTATCTCCATGAGACATCTCCCAAAAAGCCTCTCTTTTAACAGGTCTTCCAAACAATGAAATCGCACGAGAGAATCCGTTTTGCCAACCAGGCGTGTGGAACTCTTTGCAGCAATGTTCCCAGCGAGGCGAGGCAGGTTGGCAGGGAAGCATCATCGGAGGGCGGGACTTGGTGAGGCAGCGATGCGTGCTGGATGTGTGTGGGTCGCCTTCGTGTGCAGGTGGATGAGGAGCGTTCAGGGAGCATGCTGGTGGAGGGCCAGTGAAGGGCGCTTGTACGTTCGTCAAAGCGCATGTCGACACACAGATACCGGGTCTTGATTTTTGGAGCAGAATGAGAAATTGTTGCATATCCCAAGACTTACTCAAGTGGATGAGTGTTGCATTGTCAGCCACTGGTGTGTGTGTGTGTTTGTCCTCCTTTTTTTACGTCTTTTTTTTTAAACGAAAAATGTATTATCACACAATACAACATCAAATCCATGCAATCAATGAATGCTGGAGAGGTTATCAGACTTGCAGTGTGTCTAAACCAAGCATTGTGTTCTGCTCTTGACGCATGCAAGCCGCTAACTTCCTGTGTTCACGAGACACTAGCAACACTCAAAAACTACAGTATTTATCGCCCGTTTGATTTTGAACCTGCGTCTACCTTTCATTTTTTTTTTTTAGTGTCGTTCTTCACTACCTAACAGGCACCTGTATTTGTCAGTGTGTTCTCATGTTTGATATGTTGTTTATTAAAGACTCTGAGTTTGTTTCTCCCTCGAAGGTCTTTGCTTTCTCGGTCTTTTTATTACCGTCATGAAATGGGCCTTCTCTAATATTTCATGCTGCCTGTAATATTTCATGGTTTCTTCTCGGAGCACCGCCCAGTACCATCCACTGACTTACATATAATCTCTATGGTCTACTTGAATTCTCATTATTTTCTTCAGCCCGTGATGAAATGACACTTCAAAGAAACCGGAAATAATAATATGTTCTGTGGCCTTAACTGAGTCGTTCGGTAAATGTTACAGAGGCACCTTGCAAAACACACACACACACACACACACACACACACACAGACACACACACACACACACACACACACACACACACACACACACACACACACACACACACACACACACACACGCAGGCAGGCAGGCAGTGAGGCAGACACTCAAACAAACAGAAACACAAATACACACAGTCACACAAAGGGAAAGTTTACGAGTAATTGAATTAAGTAATCACCTTGCACATTTTCTATACAATTTCATGGTTCCCGGACAATGAGACGAAAAGTGTGTGCTGGGAGCGGTGTTTCCGGAAAAAGGTTACTTGGGGCGTAATGGAGCCGCGCCGTAAAGAACTGCCGGGGAAAAAATATCCTTTGGTGCGCACGTTCGCTGTTTTAATGTTTTCCTTCCTCCCTCCCAAATGAACCGCTATTGAAATTGAAGCAGAATTATTATCTTGGATGGACACACACACACACACACTTCGAAGTTAAATCTTTCTCAGCGCTTTTATTTATTCATTGCCTGCAGTCTTTTCACATCCAGATAACATATAAAGGTAGTGCAGTAGAAGTTTCTGGTGGAGTGGTTGTCTGATATTGGTATCATATTTTATTCTTTTTGTATATATATATATATATATATATATATATATATATATATATATATATATATATATATATATATATATATATATATATATATATATATATATATATATATATATATATATATATATATATATATATATATATATATATATATATATATATATATATATATATATATATATATATATATATATATAAGGCTCAGTATCAGGTAAACTTTATTGATACGGAAGGTATCTTATATATATAAAGTTGTATTTGGTACTTGTGGTAGTTACACTTTACAACTTTATGTACAAAAAAGTGAATTAATAGTTTCAACCGGTAAGCATCAAAGTAGACATCACCTTTGATCAGAGTTATCAGACTATTATAGTTCAATTTAAATAATGATGCAATATCGCAATTTTCAGCTATTAAAATAGGTAACTGATCAGCCTTGATCCCCGTATTAAAGTTTAATTAATCAGGTATCATAATGGTATTAATCACTTTTTAGTCAGGCACCCAGATTACTACAGGCATTATAATTATGCTGATGTGTTAATGCTTTTCACGAATTTTAATAATTCGAAAATGCTCATAGTATTTTCAGGTACACCAAAATTAATGAGATTGAAATAAGCTGTTACTAGTATTACATTGACCCAGCTCGTGAGTTACGGAAGTGCAAAAAGAAATTAACCTGAACTGAATTAATACTAAAACTGAATTGGCTGACACGAAGCTGACTTTTTTTTTTTACTATTTGAAGGATTGATTTACTCTGAAACTGGAGTGAACGATGAGGAAGGCTCGTGGCGTCGAGTGTTTTATGCTGTGGTGATGTGGTGTCTGAATAATGGCACGATGTTGTTTTTTTGGTCTAGATCTTAGATTTCTTATTGTATCTTCTCTATAGCAGCTATTCTCGTAATAACAATAGCAGGAGTTTTAGTAACAGAATTTATTTGCTACCGTTAAAGAAGCATAATTTATTATTCATCACTTCACTTTTTTTGTGCCACGCCATCCCATCCGTGCCCTGACTGTAATAATCTGTGGTGTTGTCTGACTTATTGTTTTTGTAAATTTCAATTCTTTGTTTCATTTATTGAATTTGCTTCACAGATCCTCCATTTCCCTGGCAGATCGTGACGGGAGTTTGTATCGATGCAAAAAATACTGAACACACCTGAACGTGACACATGTTCCTGTCAACTTGAGTCGAAGTAAAATTTATCATCCCAAGCACTGCCAGCGTTTCCTTTTGTTCAGTGTTTCGTTCTGTGCCGCCCAGCCCCCCCTCGTCATCCGCCGCGGTCTGCAGGACTCCGCGAGTTGGTGTCCATGATTCACACACCGGTAAACTCCAACCTCCAAACACTGTATGACAGACTAGCAAGCACAGGTGTTGGGACAGTCTGAGGGAGGATGACGAAGATAAGGTCAAAGTATATCCGCTTGTATATTTCTCTCGTACGTGTATCCCCGAGAGGGTTTGGGCGCAACTCTCCCGCTTTCAGGTTACCAAGTTTCATTGCAAAGGCTCCATTTTGGCCGTGTACATTATTGCACCACGCCTGTGACA
Source organism: Scylla paramamosain (assembly GCF_035594125.1). Taxonomy (NCBI): domain Eukaryota; kingdom Metazoa; phylum Arthropoda; class Malacostraca; order Decapoda; family Portunidae; genus Scylla; species Scylla paramamosain. The sequence continues at coordinate 14,359,878 of NC_087159.1, forward strand.
TCACACGCTCAAAAGTGAATAACTGTATTACTCGGGGATGTACTGCGCCTTTTTTTTTATGAGAGTGGAGGGGAGAGCATTGGTGGTGGTGGTGGTGGTGGTGGTGGTGGTGGTGGGTCAGGGGAGCGAGAGCACTACGCAGTCTATACAATTACCTGACATTTTTAGTGATGATATAAAGGGTGTTGCAGAACTAGGGTGGAAATTAATTCCTGTGATAATGTGAGTGCATCAGGCAGTCAGTGGTGCCACGTTAACAAGTCATTCGATGATTTATTTCGTTATGAAATGCACGTGTGCTTTTCAGCCGTGATGACAACTGACCAGGACTGGCGGACGGACAGACGTGCGAGACGGACTGACAGCAATCTCTTGTGTATCAGTATGAGATGCGGGAAATAAAAGTTTGCATTAATGTTTAGCAATGGCACTATAATTTTGAACAGAAGCACTTTAAAATGTGCTCAGAAATATGAAAATTATGAATCTAGGAAATTACCAAATCTGTGAAAAGAGTCGCGTGCAAACAGCCTCGATAAGGACAATAGTGAAGTCCTGCTTCAACTGATGAACATTTATTTGGACAACACTCAAGGTTATTCCGCCATTGCCGTCTCTTCAGTCATGTTCTTTATTACCCACTTCTTATTTCCTCCTTTCAGCGCTCCCTCTCTTCTATCATCTCATCTCAGTTTTCTGTTTTCACCTCTTCTTCCGCCTCCTCTCCTTTCATTTCCTTCAATCTTCTCATTTCTATCACCTTTCTTCCTTTTCTCTTTCCACCTCGTCTTTCCTCCTCTCACGTCCTTTCTCTTCCTGTTTCATCAGGTCAACGACCCTTCTGTCCCTCACCTCCATCATCACCACTACCTCCTCTTGCCTCCCCCCACACGTGTTCTTCCATTATACACTCCCACATTAACTTCCTGCGGCCTCAGACAGACGCTCGTATGTAATTTTGAAAACGCTGAACAAGACGACAAAAACGGAAATAATTGACCGAGATTTCAGCCCTGCGAGTTTCAAGAGTGGCAGGGGAAAAAAAAAGTGATGAAAAAAGTGAGTAAATGCACGCGATAATCGATGAGTCTGGATCATGAGACAAGAAAAAAATCCTGAAAGAAATACGAGACCACGAGAAGTTTCCTTGTTTTCCTTCATTAGACAATAGGAGAAATGAAAAAAAAATCTGAGAAACAAGGAACTAGGAAAACGAAAAAAAAGAGATAGAAAAAAATAATAAACCATCCATGATGTTGGGGAGCGGAAAGAAGAAAAATACCATTATTTCTAAGGAGAGAGAGAGAGAGAGAGAGAGAGAGAGAGAGAGAGATGGAAGGAAAAAGCACAAGCGATAATGAAAATCAAGACCAAAAATAAAATATAAATGAGACGGGAGAATAAAATGACGTAGGAAGAAGGCGAAGCAAAGAGAAAAGGAAAATAAACACACACACACACACACACACACACACACACACAAACACACACATACACACACATACGCACAGGTAGAATCTCATCTTTATTATAGGACGAATATTTTTCCCTTGCTGCATACGCTTAGAGGAAACGCATTATCTTCACTCCCATTCAGAACCCAACACAAAATGCATAGTTAATTTTGCACAGATACCGGACCGGCTGCCTGTGCCTGATTAAATCTGATGCGTCTGGAAAGCTGAGGCGGAGGAGGAAGAGGAAAAGGAGGAAAAGGAGGAGGAGGAGGAGGTGGAGACAAGAGAAAACACGAGGCGGTTCAGAATGAGGAAGTGAAAGGAGAGGCAGAGAGAAATTTTACCCAGGGAAGTGATAGAATGGAAAGGAGAGAGAGAGAGAGAGAGAGAGAGAGAGAGAGAGAGAGAGAGAGAGAGAGAGAGAGAGAGAGAGAGAGATCAGGTGAGGAAAGTGATGACAGAAAAGAATGGAAAAGACGGAGAGAGAAAAGGGAATAGGAAAACATGAAAAGTAGGAGAGAGTGTGTGGCAAGAGGGAGAAGTAAAACACGAATGAGGGAGAGATTATGGAGAAAAAGAGAGGTTAAAAAAGTAAAAGTAAAAAAAGACAGGAATAAAGGATGAGAGAGAGAGAGAGAGAGAGAGAGAGAGAGAGAGAGAGAGAGAGAGGTGGGTGGTTTGGAGAAAGGTGAATTGAAAAGTGAGACAATCGGAAGTAATTTCAACACCGTTCCGTTGTGTCTGTGTGGAAGTTCAGATATTTTTGTTGATTTTTTTGTTATCTTACTCAAGTCATATCCTTTATTGGGTGGTGGGAAGAGTGGTGCGGTTCTCTCTCTCTCTCTCTCTCTCTCTCTCTCTCTCTCTCTCTCTCTCTCTCTCTCTCTCTCTCTCTCTCTCTCTCTCTCTCTCTCTCAATCTCGCAAAATCAACCCTTCTTTCCCTTCCCCCATCCCCCCCATACACAACACACACACACACACACACACACACACACACACACACACACACACACACACACACACACACACACACACACACACACACACACACACAGAGAGAGAGAGAGAGAGAGAGAGAGAGAGAGAGAGAGAGAGAGAGAGAGAGAGAGAGAGAGAGAGAGAGAGAGAGAGAGAGAGAGAGAGAGAGAGAGAGAGAGAGAGAGAGAGAGAGAGAGAGAGAGAGAGAGAGAGAGGTTGGTTGGTTGGTTGTTATCTCTCTTTATTTTATGAAATCCCTCTGCCCACTTTCCTAAATTCTATCCACCTGTCAGGCACATTACAGCCTTCTCCTCCTCTGGTTTCATATTCTCTCTCTCTCTCTCTCTCTCTCTCTCTCTCTCTCTCTCTCTCTCTCTCTCTCTCTCTCTCTCTCTCTCTCTCTCTCTCTCTCTCTCTCTCTCTCTCTCTCTCTCTCTATATATATATATATATATATATATATATATATATATATATATATATATATATATATATATATATATATATATATATATATATATATATATATATATATATATATATATTCTTTTTATGTAGGAAGAACACTGGCCAAGGGCAACAAAAATCCAATAAAAAATAATGCCCACTGAAATGCCAGTCCCATAAAAGGGTCAAAGCAGTAGTTAAAAACTGATGAATAAGTGTCTTGAAACCTCCCTCTTGAAGGAATTCAAGTCATAGGAAGGTGGAAATACAGAAGCAGGCAAGGAGTTCCAGAGTTTACCAGAGAAAGGGATGAATGATTGAGAATACTGGTTAACTCTTGCGTTAGAGAGGTGGACAGAATAGGGGTGTGAGAAAAAAAGAAAGTCTTGTGCAGCGAGGCCGCGGGAGGAGGGAAGGCATGCAGTTAGCAAGATCAGAAGAGCAGTTGGCATGAAAATAGCGGTAGAAGACAGCTAGAGATGCAACATTGCAGCGGTGAGAGAGAGGCTGAAGACAGTCAGTTAGAGGAGAGGAGTTGATGAGACGAAAAGCTTTTGATTCCACCCTGTCTAGAAGAGCAGTGTGAGTGGAAACCCCCCAGACATGTGAAGCATACTCCATATTTTTTTTTTTTTTTTTTTTCATATTCCTATTGACCACTTTTTTTTTTTTTTGTACACAGCACAATATACGTTAAAACATAAAATGGTCCACATAATATAGAAACTAACACAAACGTGCACAAACCTATCTAATAAGGAAAAGCTCCATGTTAAAACACTTAACATTAACGCACTCTACATAAATTTTTAAAGAAATAAAGTCTAAAAACATAAAATAACTTCTGAAACACAGTAATAAAGCTAATAAAAAACAAAGTTAATTTTGAAACTAAATATAAAATCTTAAATAAAACTGGTAAGAATTTCATGAACTATGATACAGACTGTGGCAACGTCAGTCCTCTCTATGAATAAGTTTTCTGAGGTTGAGAAGTGGTATCGCTGACGTATATTTAAAGTTCTGGCACAATCTTCCACTACATGTCGTTCAGTTTGTACATGGACGGATAAGGGCCTTGTGCAGAGTTAGCAGTTGGGGAGGATATATATATATATATATATATATATATATATATATATATATATATATATATATATATATATATATATATATATATATATATATATATATATATATATATATATATATATATATCCATTCCTCACCTGTCTCACCCAGCTATGGTATTTTGCCCCCTTTGCTCTTTTCTCTCCTGTCTCGCTTTCAAGTTCTCCTCAATTTTACTCTCTTACTCTCTCTCTCTTCTTCCCTCCTTCCCTCTCTTCTTACTCTTTTCCCTCCATCTTCCTCCTGTTCTTTATTTTTTTTTCCTTTTTGTCTTATTTCTCTTCTAGTTTCTCCTCCTCCTCCTCCTCCTCCTCCTCCTCCTCCTCCTCCTTTTCGTTTCATTTCTCTCCCTCCTCGTCCTATATGCGAGGATCAAAGACAGGCTTACTAGTAAAAGACAACGAATCCCCTGCTTCTCTTCCTTTCTGTTTCTTTCATTTCATTTTTGTTCCTCCTCCTCCTCCTCCTCTTCCTCCTCTTCCTCCTCTTCCTCCTCTTCTCTTTCCCGCGCGTGATCAGATTATATACTTGCTTAGATATTAAAAACAAATTGTATTGCAAAGTTAAAAACATTATTAGCTGTCTTTACTTTTATTATTATTTATTTATTTATTTACTTATTTTTACTTAGAGGTTACTATAGAGTTCATTAACCTTAACATACATAGACATAAAAAAAACGATAGACTGAAAATCTCACGTTGCATGGACGAGAGTAAATGGGAGACCGTGTTTTTTTTTCTTTTTATTAATTGAATCCTTCCTCCTGTTCCTCCTTTCCTCCTCACTCTCTCCGTCCTTCCTGTTTTTCTTGCCTCGAAGCCCTGACGAAAACAAAACAAAATTAAATTCCTGTAACCCTCCTATGGCGGCAAGGGTTGGGTTCCTGTTGGCCTGTGCTGTGCTGGGCTGGGCAGGGGTGGGCTGGGATGGGCTGGGCTGGGTTGGGTTGGGTGGATTTGCAGTCATCCTCACTCAGGCTTGCGTTCCTCTCTCTCACGCCAAACTCAGATTCTAAGGCCGCATACTCTCTCTCTCTCTCTCTCTCTCTCTCTCTCTCTCTCTCTCTCTCTCTCTCTCTCTCTCTCTCTCTCTCTCTCTCTCTCTC
>NC_087159.1:14370000-14400000 GCF_035594125.1 Scylla paramamosain
TGGTGGCGGTTCTTTTTACACACACGCACACTTCCACACACACACACACACACACACACACACACACACACACACACACACACACACACACACACACACACACACACACTAATACGTGGAAAGCACAAATCCTGCACATGGGACAAAAGAAAAAAAAACGAAAGCTTCGTTGTTATGTATAACATTTCAACATGTATTCACTTTAAAACAGTACCAAATAAAAATATTTAAAATCAAAATCACATAAAAGTGAATAAATAAAGTTGGATAAAATGTCAAAAGATAAAGGGAAAAGAATGAAATACAAAGCTCTAAAACTAGAATTCTTGCAGGCCACAATGAGCGGCTTGTAATATTCATAAAACATCATAATTAAGACGCCAAACAGGACACCGTAACATTTAACATGTATTTATTTATTTATTTACTTGTTTATTTATTAATTTTCTTTATTCGTCTAAACATTCATTTATTTATTTATTTATTTATTTTGTGTTGCTTTCAAAGGATTTACATGCGTCTATTTTCCTCTTCATATAACTCAAAAAACAAATATATATATATATATATATATATATATATATATATATATATATATATATATATATATATATATATATATATATATATATATATATATATATATATATATATATATATATATATATATATATATATATATATATATATATATATATATATATTCCTGTTGGCTTCCAATGTAAAAGTTATTTATAATACTTCACTGTCAGTTTTTTTTTTCGACAATAGATATATGCTAGCTTTAATTATTGTTGTTGTTGTTGTTGTTGTTGTTGTTGTTTGTTGTTGTAATCGTATGACATGGTGAAATTGGAGCGTTTAGGTGTGTGTGTGTGTGTGTGTGTGTGTGTGTGTGTGTGTGTGTCAACCTCTTACGTACTCAGTCCTCTTTCTTTTCCTCTGTATATTATTTTTAATTTAATTTTATTACATATGAGTTATTTAGTGTTTGTTATATCTCATTTATATATATATATATATATATATATATATATATATATATATATATATATATATATATATATATATATATATATATATATATTTTTTTTTTTTTTTTTTTTTTTTTTTTTTTTTTACGTCCTTCCTTGCCTCTGACAAAGCGTCGTGTTACTTTTTTTTCTATATATTTTCTGCTTTAAAAAGTTAAATTTTGATCTTTCCACTTCATACATTTTATTTTTATTTATTTTTATTTTTTTTAATCCGTAAGCTAACTATCATTGAAACGATATTATAGTTTGTCCAATGCAATGAATTTGTGCATTGACATTTACGTATTCATATTTTTGGACCATTCATAAACTCATTCATTTATTTATTCCTTCCATCCATCATTCATTCATTCGTTCATTTATATTTACGTATACATTTTGACGCATCATTCCCATCATCTCCCTCTTTCATTCGCTTGTCTATTTCTGATATTTTTTTATTTATTTCTGATCACTATTTTTCAAGATCAAATTCGTACAGAACAATGACCTAGTAATTTTTTCTCTCCTTTTCTTGGTGTAATTAATTTATTCATTTGATCCTGTTCATTTATCGCATTCCATTTTTTCATTTTTACTATTCTTTAACATTTTTTTCATTCATTCTTCGCTCTTATTTTTATTTTATTCACCAATTTTTTTTCCTATAGCTTCCATTCCTCCCGCTTTGTTATTTGTCTTTTTTTCCCCTATTTTTTTCAATTTGTTTTTTTACTGCAGCTTTTTTTTCTTTCTCCTACAAAAGAATCGTAATCCCATTCTCTCTCTCTCTCTCTCTCTCTCTCTCTCTCTCTCTCTCTCTCTCTCTCTCTCTCTCTCTCTCTCTCTCTCTCTCTCTCTCTCTCTCTCTCTCTCTGTTAAATATTTATCTTCTTTTAGGATAATAATAATAATAATGATAATGATAAAAGTAATAATAATAATAATGATAATAATAATGATAATAGTAATAGTAATAGTAGTTGTGTTAATCATTACTAATAAAGGACAGGAAAGATGACACGGTTTTGTCTTACACGCAAAGTTTTAATCAGCATTTACGGAGTCTTATGGTCGCTATCTTTTTCCATCGCCTTCTTTCCTCCCTGTCTGACCTTCATTTATGTATTCTGTTTCCTTCACGTTATTTTATTTCTCTCCTTTCAAGTTTATTTTCGTTTTATCGTTCTGCGCAGAAGTTTTGCGAATTTAATTTGCTAAAATTTGTTTTTCGATATATTATTATTGTTTTATTTTCTTTTGTTGGTGACGTTCCTAGTTCACGTTGTTTTTCCTTGTAATGACATCCTGGCACGTGTCCTACCTTTCCTTTTTTTCTTTTTTTTTTATTATTTTCGTGGAAAGCTTCCGTGTTGTATTTTCTCAGAATTTTTCTCTTCATGTTATTTGTAATATTTATTTTTCCTTTTCTTTGCTCTTGTTTATTTCCGAACAGCCTCTTACTTCCATTTATCGTTATGCACTAACTGTTTCTATTGCATTACTACAAAACCACTGTCCTTTGACATATACCACTGTTTAAGGTGACATTCAGAAATTATGTTTTATTTATTTTCTGAGTTTTGTGTACCTCTCGAGCGCTTCTCAGTAATAATGGCTGCATTTTCTCCCTATGAAACGTAATATGCTTTTGTCATTAATGAAAGTGCATTGTCGCATAATTTTCCACATTTAATTTATTTACAGAATAGAATTTCATGTTTAAGTTTCTTGCGCGCGCGCGCACACACACACACACACACACACACACACACACACACACACACACACACACACACACACACACACACACACACACACACACACACACACACACACACACTGTACTGTATATACATATAGATAGATAGATACATAGTTGGTCTACCCATTTCTAATATTTATTCTCCTACTTCGAACTAGCGACGAGGTCACATCTCCATCAATAATTACTCATCAGACAGTAATCAGACGAATGTTTGAAAGGGTTCCTTCCCTTCCTTCCTTTTTTTTTCTCTCTCATTCTCTCTCCCTTCTTCCACTCACACCCTCCCCCACTGTTTTCCTCCATTTTTCCTTTTATTCATCCCTCCTTTCCTCCATCCCTACTTAAATATCTCATTCGTTTCTACATTTCCACACCCTCCTTCCTTTACTACATTCGTTCCTTCTTGCTGCCACTTTTCCATCCTTTCCTTCTCTCCATTTCCACGTCTCTTTCTTCCTTCAAGTACCACCCGTCATTTCTCCCTCCTTCCCTCTCTCCATCTCCCTTCTTCCAATCTATTCCTTCTTCTGATATCTGTTACTCTGCCACCTCAGCATTAATTTTGTGCGGCTTTCCTTTACATTGCTCTTTGTATTTTCCTGCGGCACTGTCTTGGATTTCAGTTTTTAATTATTCAGAAGCCTGCGCCGTTGTTTCTCGTGCAAGTTTTATGTTTCTTCCTTCGCTTCACTGCTTACATTGTTTTTCCCTCATAATTACAGGTGTTTTTGTCTGTCGAAGGAAATTTCTCTTTCAATATTTTACTCTTATATTTCCAGGGAAGATTTGGTCATAACTCCTTAATGTTGTTTTCCTCCTCCTTAAAGAGGAAGGAGAAGTCGGTACGGGAGAAAAGGTGCTCTTCAGATTCACGGTAATGTACGGGTAAACGCTACATATTAATTTGATAAGGTTGATGAGGAAACTAGCACAGCTAACTAGGAAATTGGAATCTGTGAAAAAAAAAATTAAATAAATTCTCTCTCTCTCTCTCTCTCTCTCTCTCTCTCTCTCTCTCTCTCTCTCTCTCTCTCTCTCTCTCTCTCTCTCTCTCTCTCTCTCTCTCTCTCTCTCTCTCTCTCTCTCTCTCTCTCTCTCTCTCTCTCTCTCTCTCTAATGGCAAGGCGCGATATGAGCATTCAAGTCAGAATCAAGCTACCACCGCTGATTAATGGCGCCAGAACAAGAGGCAGCAGTGCATCAGGCCATTTCGTCAGTGTGGAATGTGATGGATTGACGTACAAGACTGCAAGTGCTTCCTGTGTGATTTGCCTGCATTTGTAGCTCTCATGTTTTTTTGCAGAGTGGCTGTATTTGCATTGGTGTGTGTGTGTGTGTGTGTGTGTGTGTGTGTGTGTGCGTGTGTGTATTTATCTGGGTCTGTGTGTGTGTGTGTGTGTGTGTGTGTGTGTGTGTGTGTGTGTGTGTGTGTGTCTGATAAAGAAATTTGGTTGGAAATTCTCATTCAGGAAACCGTGGAGTTGTGTAATTTTGCCCCTCTCTCTCTCTCTCTCTCTCTCTCTCTCTCTCTCTCTCTCTCTCTCTCTCTCTCTCTCTCTCTCTCTCTCTCTCTCTCTCTCTCTCTCTCTCTCTCTCTCTCTCTCTCTCTCTCTCTCTCTCTCTCAGCGCAGTGTTTTCATAGAAACTCACGTATGTACATAGTATTCTAGTAAGCAAACAACTACTCCCATATTTTTTTCTTCTAAATCTGCAATGAGTATGACTTTATATATATATATATATATATATATATATATATATATATATATATATATATATATATATATATATATATATATATATATATATATATATATATATATATACTCGTATATATAAAGTGATGGATTCTGACTTGACACTCCGCCAGAACATTCCCTCAAATCGTGACATGCTGCAGCAAGACCTGAGTCGCTCACTTATCGTATGTTATAACTAGAAACGAACGCTAACGTCAGTAATAGCGTAGGCCTTTGACGAATTCTTGGAGGCAATAATCCTGACATCAATTATTCATCTGATTACTTTCATGCTGAACTTAAATCACGAAACCTGTTAACAGTGATGGCCTGCCCAGAATTCTGTAAATCACGGAACCTGTGACGTGGCCTATCCAGAATTCTTTCTTTCTTTTCTTTCTTTCCTGCTGCAATACAACGCACGCTGCTGACTTATAAATACTTATAAATAATACTTTGAAATGTGTTAGGCAGATGTTGTCTTATTTTCCTCCATTGTTATTGTAAATGTTTTAGGTTAATTATTATTATTATTTTATTAATTTATCTTATTTTATTTATTTATTTATTTTTTTTTATTTATTTATTTATTTTTTTTGTTTACCTTACTCGAGCTTGACGTTTGGAGGGGGATAGTTATGAAGAAGCCTCACTCTTCTGTTACAACGATAGATTAGTTTACCTGAGAGTTCTTGAACATGCTTTAGATTAACTAAAATATCATTCTTTCTATACCTACTGGCGCGTGAAGAAGATAGGTCGTAAGAAACCTCACTCTCGTCCGTCACAACAACAGATTAGTTTACATAAAAGCAAGACACCACTGTTTCTCTTTCACGGACTTTTCTTATATTCATGTTTCTCTGTTCCCGTCTTTCTGCTCCGGCACCTGCTTCTTCGTCTCCTTCTGGGAAGACGCCTTGTCACTGTCCATGGAGAGCTGACGAGGTGTATTATTTAGCATTCCCCGAAATGTGCAGAAAGAAAACAGAGGATCCTTCCGCACATTACCTCGCTGGGAAAAGGAGGCTCGTGTTGGTGGTCACAGGCTTTATTTCCACTGCAACCTTATTTAACTTTCTTCAAGATTTATTTTTATCCTTCTCTTTCTCTTCCCCCTCCTCTTTCTCTTGCTCCTACTCCTTCTCTTCCTCCTCCTCTTGTCACTGCTACGTCCAGTGACAGAAAAAGCTGCCTACAGTCCACTCGAGAAATAGTAAAAGAAATACAGAGCCATTGTTGGGCAAAAATTGCAGGTTGCTGCACACATTTCACTTGGAATTTACCCCTGACCGACACCTCGCGTCCACCAGCTGATCTTGCCAGGCCACGAGCACCTCGCCAGGAGCAACATTCACCGTGACACCGGGAAATTGAGTTTGTCGTGTGGAGCTTGAGAGTAGCCGAGGCAGGTGACACATGGGGATTGTGGTGGCGGCGCTGAAAGGACACTTGAAGATGAGACACTGCAACCCAACCAGCTGGGTCCTCTCATTCTTTTTGTTCCTCTTATCTCGACCCTTGCAGTCCGGTGTGTTCCCGCCCCTTGTGACTATACTGCTCGCTACCAACTCGGTTCCAGAAACACTGATAAGGTGAAACACTGAAATGACACAGAATTATTGACCATTCTTGAGATGTAAAGGTGTGGGTGAGAGGAAGTAGTCTTTATATGGCATTGGTTAATGTTCAAAGTAAAAAACATGCAGGATACATAGGCATCGTCATCATTAATTGACATTGTCATGATTTCAATTTACTAGCGGTGATGTTAGTGGTGACGGTACTAGCTGTAAAAGAAATAAAAATAGTAGTAGAGATGGTGATGGTAGTGGTAGTTGTGGTAGTAGTAGTAGTAGTAGTAGTAGTAGTAGTAGTAGTAGTAGTAATGTTGGTTATGGTAGTGATAGCGTTAGTATTGGTAGTAGTAGCAGTAATAGTAGCAGTAGAAGTAACAGTAGTTCTCTCACTGTTCTATAACTCAATATCCATAGCATAGCAACCACTGACTCCGACTAGGGATGAATAAATGACAAACCCCAATTAAAGAATCAGATGTACCGTGTAATCTCGACGCGTACCTTGACTGACTGTAGATCTGCACCTCAAGAGCCCCGGCCTGGCGACACGCACCATGTAGATACCAACACACCAACACAGCAGCACAGCAACACACCCACCAGCAGGCACCGTGGCTCGCGAGACGTGGTTCAGGTGGTTCAGGTCACGGGGGGAGGCGTGGTTTCATTGCGTAATTATGCTGAGAAGTACTTGCTGGATCTACTTGTTTTCATTACCTTCACTTTTTTCTTTTAGTTGGCTGGCAGAGTTATAATGTATTCACCAGTCTGTCTATCTGTCTATCATTGCCTCTGCTATGTACCTTTGCTTAGTTTCCCGATCTCTTGATTGGCGGTGGTTTATGTGTTCATCTGTCTGTCTGTCTATCTGTCTGTCTGTGTGGAAGATATATAATTTACAAGGTCTCGGTTTCGACGATTTCCTCTCTCTTGTTTTGGTCGCAGCGGATGTCACCGGCGGAACATTGTGACACATCCTGTTGTAGAGATTAAGTAAATCCCAGGAGGGCCAGAGAGCGCCGAGGAAGTGAAGTGGTGGGAGGAGGTTAGGATTAGAGAGGTTTCCACACATGCGAGTTGAGAGCTTAGAGAATACAGCTGTTCCCAAGAACTTCTTAGGATTGCTGGAAAGTTTGGCTTCCGTGTGTCTCCCTTTGTGTGTGTGTGTGTGTGTTTTCATGTGGACCTACAGAGACAGGCTTAGCGCCGCCAGACCTCATACGGAACTCTTCAGAACCCTTCAGCAGGTAAAAATGTTTGAACACCGAGCTCCTCAAATAACTCTCTTCGCCTCGCTTCCTTGTAATCATGATAAAAGCGCTTCAGGCACACAAAAGCCGTCCCTCACAGCGCTCAGGGGCGGGATGGCAGGGCGGGGAGGGCTGAGCAGGGCGGATGACACAAAGCAGTTTAAGAGCGGCACTCCCCTGCCACGGGAACAAAAGTGACACCTGGCGCGGCTCGTGAGGGGCGCCAGCACGCGACTTTGTAAGGGGAGGGAATGAATAAATATGAGACTCGCAGGTGACAGAATAGACAGGTTAGATTATACAGCGGAGAGATTGTACGAGGTCACGTGACGAGCAGGTTAACGTCATGCATGAATTAATAACGAAAGATATAAAGGGAAAGAAAAAAGATTGAGATAAATTTACGAATATATATAATGTTCTCCATGAAGCAGTATATTTGTATGATTGTCAAAAATTATTGTTCTTTCCCTATAATGTTTCAATATCACAGTCATGTAAAAAAAATCTGGTATCTTTCCTGTTGGTGAAAATGGAGAGAGAGAGAGAGAGAGAGAGAGAGAGAGAGAGAGAGAGAGAGAGAGAGAGAGAGAGAGAGAGAGAGAGAGAAAGGAGCTGCAGGGACGGAAGGCGGCTCCCATGAGGGCGTCAGGTCGGTCACCCCAGACGCTGGTGGAGGAGGCAAATTTACCGGAATTATATCCTCAGTCACTCACACTGCTGCGGGAGAGAGGGGAGAGGCCCTTGGCGCCCTAATGACGGGGAGGAGCTGTAGGGGTCCCCGTCTGGTGGAGGAGGCGCAGATTCAGTATTACAGTAACTCCACCACACCCATCATCATCATCACCACCATCACCACTATATCGCCTCTCCGTCATCATCAGCATCATCATCATTTCCCTACCCATTAATCTCTTCTTCTTTATTCTTGGTCTCATTTCTTCTCATTTTCCTTCCTCTCTGATCTTCTTTCACTTTCTTGTCGCCGTCTCCTTTCTTCTCCTTTCTTCTCGCCTTCCTATTCTCTTCCTCCTCCTCCTCCTCTTCCTCCTCTTCAGTCCCCATCCCACTACGGTAATCTGTCTGTGTCATAAGTTATCTTCTTTTTTTCATAAATTTTCTTTCTCTCTTTCTCTCGCCTTCATACATTACTCGACTTCATCAGATAATTTGATTCGTGCTGGGCCCACCACCACTACCACCACCACCGTACTAATGCAGATTCATGTTTCACTCCCCGCGTGCTTCATACTATTATCATATACTCGGTGCTTCATAAATTGTGTCCCAAACGCCCCTTCTTCCCTTTACATGGCATCGTCGCAAGGGGTGTCTGCAGCATCACGCCCTCCCGCACCCTTACCCTAACACGCTCACTCACGCCTACACACCCACGGCTGTTGCATTTGCAGGTGTACGTATATTCATTGAAGATAATCTCGTGTCTCTCCCTTCGTTCGCTCTCCCTCTCTCCTTTGAATGTTGGAAATGACTAGGGTTGTGGTATTGCTTCTCTGCTGCTCCGCATCCACTATTGCTGCCGCCACAAGCCTCCACCACCACTAGTGTTCCTGTTAATATATAACGGTGACCTTCTCCTTCGTTTTATTTGCAGGGTGGTCCTCTTCCTTCCACCTTCACTACCAGCGCCACCGCTACTTAACTTCCCCCTCAGGAGACGTCGCTGTGAGGATGTTTTTTTTTTTTTTCTCAAAGCCCTTAAGAGTACTCTCTCTCTCTCTCTCTCTCTCTCTCTCTCTCTCTCTCTCTCTCTCTCTCTCTCTCTCTCTCTCTCTCTCTCTCTCTCTCTCTCTCTCTCTCTCTCTCTCTCCCTCGTTCGCTCTTTCGCTCGCTATTTTTCAGATTCCATATATTTTTTTTCTTTTCCATTTGGTTCTTTTAATCGTGAATATTTGATCAGGACATGTACATATCTTTGGCCCACTGTCGGGATCAAAGGGTCAGGCCTTTATGAATCTTTAAAGTTACATAGCATTTAATTTTTTTCATGTGAATTCATTAATTTCATAATTTTGCATAGTTCCCTCAAATTTATTTTTTAGTGCAAATCCTAAAAGTTTTCTTTTTATATTCATGGTTCTTTCCGCCAAATAAAATGGCGTTTGGGAAAAGGTTCTCTTTAATGCATTTTTTATGAAAATGAAGGCTCCTCTTTTAAGCTCTCCGTCTGCTTTCGTATTTTTTATTTCGTTACGTTCACGTGTCCTCTTAATACTTCCTCATAAATGTTTTAAGGATTCGGTATAAAAGACTGAACTTCTTGATAATTTTGTCCCCGGTAAAAAGAAATACGCCTTCCCTTTTCCGTGTTCACCTGACACAGGATGGAACGCACCTGTCTGAGAATGTAGGAATTGGGTCAGTAATTAGGGGGACCTGCCGAACCACAGGTAATGCTGGCAATCAGCGAGGGGCGAGCCATACATCAGATGGGCAGGAGCGAAGCCTCTTTACGTACATTTTGCCCAGAGGACCTGCAAGAGCTCCCTTCGTGCGCAGGTGTAATTACCGCCCTCCCCTTCACACTCCACCCTTCGCAGGTGTCAAACAGGCGAGAATACGTGTGTGCCCTGGATTAGTGATTTATTGGATTACTTTTATCATTTTGTCCTGGAAGCTTCTCTCTGTTATCGTTTCCCTCCTTCATCTTGCTGGGAAAGGAAGTAGGTCACGTGAGGCAAGGAGGGTCTTCACATAGAGGTGGCCTGGGTAGTGATAATTGCTGATTGGACAGGTAGTAGTCGTAAAAGGGGGAAGAGAAGATAAAGGTTGTTGTAGGCGTTTTTATTTCTTAAGCTCCCGTATTCTGATCGATTGACTCCTTTGCTTCTTATTTTTCATTCATTGACGTTCATTTTCTTTCGCCCTCTTGATGTATCTTTTTATGCTTCTTTCTTCTTCTGAGCATTTAATCCGTCCTTATAAACAATTTCTCTCTCTCTCTCTCTCTCTCTCTCTCTCTCTCTCTCTCTCTCTCTCTCTCTCTCTCTCTCTCTCTCTCTCTCTCTCTCTCTCTCTCTCTCTCTCTCTCTCTCTCTCTCTCTCTCTCTCTCTCTCTCTCTCTCTGCCGAACAATAACACGATGTATGTTTCAATGGAGTTTTGTACAATACCCGCGCTTTTGTGTACACGGCGATGTATAATTATGCACGAGGCAAGACACCTTTGTTGTATTAATTTATAGTACTGAAGGGAGGGTGCTTTGATTCCTCAGCAGAGAGAGAGAGAGAGAGAGAGAGAGAGCAGACAGACAGACAGACAGACAGACAGACAGACAGACAGACAAATAGAGAATTAACTATCCAATTATTAAGGAGACAGATGAATGATTCACCGGAGTAGCTGTAACAAAGGGAATCAAGGAGACAAGAACGCACTTCAAAATGTATATATCATTATTAGTGGATGTTGCCGCTGCCTCAACACACGTCACCTGAATACAATACTTTTTCCATCTCACCGTCTGCGAGTAGAGGTTGAAAGTGTTACTTATTATTTATATATCACCCAACTTGCGTGTTAGCTGAGGCCTTGTGCTGCAGCTTCAGTCCTGACAAATTTATGTTAAGCCCTGCCCGAGAAGACGAATCCGACCTGTGTGTGGGGGGTTTGGGTGGAGTGTCCTTAAGTTTTCACGCACAACCTTTCAGCGTGTCTCTTTTTTTCTGGGCCGTGTTATTTATTTATTTATTTTTCTAACTATTAGCAAGTGGTACAAATTGCCGGAGGATTAGGACTATGGTATACATGTATAGTTCCAGGCCTATCTATGGCAACCAATAAACATAATAAATACTAAAAGTAGATATTAATTATAATAAGAAAACCATATAATAATAATAGTACATAATAGTAATAACAATTCTAATACTATACTACTTTACTAATACTACTACAAATAATAACGATAGCAATGGTGGCAATAGTAATAATAATTTTTGTAATAATATTAATAACACTGCACACAAGACTATTGTTTTTTCCACTTTCATCTTAACCATTCATTCACACCTCTCTTGTACGCCCGGAGGCATGTAGAGTGGTGAAGGTGTGTGGATTGCACCAGCCGGTTCCACATGCGGCTGTACCTCGGGCAGAAGAAGCGGAGACTACTCTCAGTCCTCGCAAAGTGTACAGCTATAGTGAGGGGGTGATCACTTTGGCCGGCGGTGCGGGTGTCGTGTGTGGGGATGGGTGGGGAAGGCAGGCGTAGCGGCGCCAGGTGTGGCGTCTGTTGCCTGAGGGCTTTGTACATGACGCACAGGCCCGCCACGTCTCGCCGCTGTTGTAGAGGTTGAAAGCTGTGTTGTTGGTTCTGGTCCCTCAGGTGCACCATCCTTTGTGCTCTGGCTTGGATCCTGTCAAGCCTTGCAAGGTAGGAGGGTGGGCAGAAGCACCAGGTCAGGGGAGCGTACTAACATCATGGGTCTGACCTGAGCCCTGTAGACAGGGACGCTATCCCCCGACCGTAGAGAATCTTCCCGGCACGTCGGACACAGCTCAGCTTCCACGTCGCATCCCTGTTGACTTTCCTTACATGGAGAGTGGAGATGGACTGCTGGAAAGGCAGTGTGCTGCCTTCAGGGAAGGTGGCTGTGGGGGTGGGCGCCTTCTCGCCGCATGGATATATGCAGGCCTTGAGACTTCTCAGGGGCGAAGGTTAATTGCCAGCGCCTGCCCCAGGTTGCAATGCTTTGCATGACAATATTGATCCTGTCATACGTGTCCTGGTGGTGGTTCCTGTCGCAGGTGAAGGTGAGGGCGTAGTTGTCTGCATACGCCTGAGCCTCGGGGACCAGTTCCAGTATGTCGTTAAAGTATACACACCAGAGTAGAGACCCGAGGACACTGCCCTGATAGTGTTGATAGGGTGTTGGGAGGACGAATGGCCGTTAACTACTGTGTGAAGGGTTCTGCCGTAAATTAGTCCTTCAGGACGACAAACACCTCTTTCCCGCTGTCGTTTGCGGTGCTTCACTCCGTAGAGGTTAGGAGTAGCAGGTCGGCGGCCGGGTTACCCTGCCTGAATCCAAACTGCCTTGAGTTGAGGTGGTGGGCGTCGAGGAAGGCGGTGACTTTCCTCGTGATGAGAACCTTAAGGCTCTTCCCCACCACGGACAGGAGGGAGATTGGCCTGTAATTCTTTGGATCCGTCCTGCTACCATTTTTATGTACAGCCACCACTCTGGCCTGCTTCCATAGTGCTGGCCACATCTGGGAGGCCAGGCATTCCCGGTAAAGCTGGGTGAGTGGAGTGGCGAGCTCGGCTCAGATGACCCAACGGTGCCGAGTGGGCGGCAGGTGATGAATCCCTTTGGTAAGTCAGTAATGACTGGGTCGAGGGAGGAGCCGGAAATGTGGGCTGGGAAGTCGACTTGGTTGGTGAGCCCGAAGTCAGCAAGTCGTCGAATACTTTCGCCACGAGGTGCTGCTTGAGGTCACCAACGACGATGAGGTGTTTGCAGTCTTGTTGGTACAGTAGGGCTGATGTAGTATTCTGTTTTTCGTGTGACCCCTTTATTACTATGTCTCTCTCTCTCTCTCTCTCTCTCTCTCTCTCTCTCTCTCTCTCTCTCTCTCTCTCTCTCTCTCTCTCTCTCTCTCTCTCTCTCTCTCTCTCTCTCTCTCTCTCTCTCTCTCTCTCTCTGTGTGTTCATTATACTCGTAATTTCTCATGTTTTTTTTTCTTTTTTTAGGGGATAAGTTTCTTTTCTTTTCCAATTTTTCTTCTTCTTCTTTCCTATCATATCATATATCTCCTCTTCTCTTCCCTCTTCTTCTCTTCTCTTCTCTTCTCTTCCTTACTCATCCCTTCTCCCTTTCTTCCCATCCGTTCCCTTCTCTTCTCTTCTCTTCTCTACTCTTCTCTCTCTGCAGGCCACGTCACATTGTATATCATAGACATTGCTCATAATTCTAATACGGTTGTCCACTCCTCCCTCATTTTAATACCGACCGACAAGCCGCTGCACTGCCAATGGTGGTACGCTTTATTGACCTTTGTTGTTTTCTGAATGACTTACAATGAAGGATAGAAACCGTACTCTTGTATTGTTTAAATGTTTTGCCTCGATACCCCCATTTATTTCTTCACTCCCTATAAATTTAGCACCAGTTTGATTCACTTTGTCAGATCGTTCAAGGGGATAGAGTTTCGTATTCCTTTAGACACTTCTCTAATTGTCCTCGTCGTGTTCTGATTGGTTTGATTACGAGGGGTTGTTGCAGAGCCTCGTGTTAGGACTGATGGCGGTGCCTCATTATCATGCAAGCCACGGTGCATGTATTATGCGTGCTTGCCTTGTTGCCCGCATTCTAGTCTTCCGTGACCCTCGCTACAAGTTAGGGCGAGGGACGCGTTGCATAACTTTGCCAGCTTGTTAATCCTCTCAGGCCTGATCAATGAGCATGGCACTAAAAATCTTCGACGATCATGGTTTGTGCTAAGTTGATAGTGCAGTCACTGTCATCCCTTTTAATTTATGCGCGAAGGTCAAAAAGACAAGCGTGACCCCGATGATTCAATGTAAATATGTTCATGCCATTCTTTTCTATCACTTTTGTACTTACTTTCTGGCATTTTACTGTCAGTTTTTTCGAAGATTTTTTAAATGCTTCTGTCTTTTTGTAGGCATTTTATAACAGTTTGCAACTCACACTTTCAATCATTTTCGAACAGTTTTCTGATACTTTCTTGACACTGATTTTTTCAACAAATTTTCTGAATACGCTAACACAATGTTACTAACTACACCTACTACATCTTAAACTACAAGCCAAATGTACCACCAAATCATTTCCCTACATGTCATTAGAATACCCAGCTTAAGTCTTAAAACCAGACCTCCTCATTAAAGGGCTCACAGCTCTAGTAGATCTACTCACATGCGTTATACACTTCAAAGCCAGAGGGGAATAACTTTAAGGTGAGGTGACGTATGGCGGAGGCACGTAATACACTGGTGCACGTGGGTATGATGTCAGGTGGGAAATGGAAGGCTGCAGGTGACACGTGGGTGACGAGTGGGCCAATTCCGACGCCGTGGGTGGTAAGTTGACGGCTGCTGGTGGCCGCATGTAGGCTATAGGGGGTAGATGAGACACCTTAGTGATAAGAAATAGAACATATAGTGGTTAGGTAAAGAGGTGTGTGTGTGTGTGTGTGTG
Source organism: Scylla paramamosain (assembly GCF_035594125.1). NCBI lineage: Eukaryota > Metazoa > Arthropoda > Malacostraca > Decapoda > Portunidae > Scylla > Scylla paramamosain. Next base: position 14,384,542 of record NC_087159.1, read on the forward strand.
TGTGTGTGTGTGTGTGTGTGTGTGTGTGTGTGTGTGTGTGTGTGTGTTACGAAGACAGGCCAAGAAAAGAAGAAAATAATGCGGAATAATCTTTTATAACTTCCCACTCTCAGAGATTGAAAGAAAGTGTCAAAACAAGTTGGCTAATTTAGTTCCAGAGGCCTCTTAATGCTACTTCAATTTTATAACATTTCAGGTCGTATGAAAGAGGAAAAACATAGACAGGCAGAGAGTTCCGGAATACTCGTATAGTAGTGAAAGTAATGAAAGAGTAAAGATACTGGGCATTAGTAAGCTGAGCAGAATAAGGGTAAGGAGATGTGTGTGTGTGTGTGTGTGTGTGTGTGTGTGTGTGTGTGTGTGTGTGTGTTTGTGTGTTTGTGTCTCGTGCGTCTTCAATTATATTTTGGTTCCTATTAATATTGTATCCGCCTGTGTGTGTCTGGCCACTCAGTCATTCACATTTCAAATCTCGTCCTCCAAGGGTCGCTATCTTCTCATATTTCTTCGTCCTCGTAATTCATCACACGAATACGATTATAATTTTTGTCTCTTTGTATTATTCGCATCCATCTCACTCACGTATTTTTTTATTCCTTTCGTATTTTTCCCCATCGTGCCTTCCATCGCACATCTTTTCCTTCTTCTATTTATATTTCTCTTCCTTCCTGGTATGTTTTTTTTTTTCACGTCTTTGCTTTTTCCTCCTCCTCCTTTCTGTCCTTCACTTCAGATTTTCTTCTGGAACCATAATTTACCTAATCACTTCCTACTGCGTTCCGTACTCGCTCCTAATTACGTGTTCGGATTTACATGAAAGAAATTTCTGCCTCAAGTACGACGCAAGAGTCTTCGATCCTCTTACGGCCACGTGCACCACAAGGAGCTTTGATGTGGATTTGTTTTATTTACATATTTATCTCGTTTGTTTTGCCTTCGTGGTGCATCGAAAGATTTCTGCGTGTTATGTTTGTTAAAGTGATGTATGTTTTCGTTTGTTTTGATATTACTACCATGTCCATTCTTTTTTTTTTTTTTTTTTTATGCGTGTAGATTTATTCAGTTGCGTAATATCCTAAGAAATGTCATTGGTTTTCATTGTATATGTTTTTACTTGTTAGGATGTTGTGCCCTGGAATCTCTCTCTCTCTCTCTCTCTCTCTCTCTCTCTCTCTCTCTCTCTCTCTCTCTCTCTCTCTCTCTCTCTCTCTCTCTCTCTCTCTCTCTCTCTCTCTCTCTCTCTCTCTCTCTCTATCTATCTATCTATCTATCTATCTGTATAGATTTATTCTCTTGCTCACTATACTAAGAAATGTCAATACCTGGCTTTCATTTTCTGTTAAAAGGAGAAAGAAAAACTGAACTCGAGAACAGTATTTTTAATTTGAATAACGAGGTATGCTATACTTGTTTGTTTACGCGCCACAGTCTCCAGTTTCTCTTTCTCTACCTGCCGTATTTCCTCCCGCACTGGGTGAAAGGTTAATGCATTTATTTTAAGAATTTCCGCGTGGCCTCTTCCATCTTGTGAGCCGAGCAAGGATAACGTGACCCACCTGCCAAGCTTCCTGCATTCTTCTCCGTACCGACAACCCCAACGACTTCAAAGAACGTTCGTCTCGCCCTGATAGAAGGCACTCGGACGCGAACGGAATTGGGTTTGTGAGGCCGCGACGCATAACTTTGAGACAGTCTCCTGGAATAACATACACATTACGTCACCAAGGGGACAGGAAAGAGAGGTGCTATTTTGAGAGAATAGAACAGAAATGGGTAAATGGGGCTAGTTTGCCGTGCATCCATGACCCAGAAACTATCGTAACTAGTATCTGTATATTGAAAGTACAGAGAAAAGGTCGATTTGACGTTTTTTTTCCTTCACGTAAGTAAAAGTAGTTTCATAACAACGCATATTTTGCGTTTGAATCATGGTAAAAACTACGAAAATTCCGTTAATTTACTTCATACTTCATTAATTGTTTATGATTCATTGTTTCCTTCCTCTCACGTTACCTAAAAAGGTGTTCGAAAGAATACAACGGAACACTGAGGTACCTGTGCCTTCGATCCATAAGTGAAGTGCTCCCCGTCATGCGGAGGCACACGGTGTTATGACCTGCCGGAGCAGTGACGGAGGGGTGAGCGGGGAGTAGACTCTGACGCCATGCGGAAGTATGGAAACGATTTTTTTTTTTTTTTTTTTAAGTTCCCCGGAAGGATTTTATTCTGTGATTCTTGCTGGTTGTGAAATGGACGAGAAAACGACTGCAAAAATATGGCTATGAGTGTTATTGCGATTAAATATGGAAACGGCAGGTACGCAGCAACTGAAATACAGGTTTGAAAAAAATATATTCCGATTTTCAGAGATAAGTTTTGGGGAATGTATATGTTTCCTTCTGTCTTTCTTTCCCCCACGTTTAAAATTCGTTATTATCCTCAGTTTTTGTTTCAATTTATACGTTCCTGTAGAAAGAAAGTTCATTCGTTCATTCTCTCTCTCTCTCTCTCTCTCTCTCTCTCTCTCTCTCTCTCTCTCTCTCTCTCTCTCTCTCTCTCTCTCTCTCTCTCTCTCTCTCTCTCTCTCTCTTTGTTAGGTAAAATTTTATATACAGTAAAAATCCAGGAGGGTGAGTTAATTCCCTTCTCGTCGCTGTAAGCTGGGGAAATAAGTAGAATTATTTTTATCCTCTGTTTTGTCTATAAAGTAAAACATAAATGTTATGAAAATCCAGTCATAAATCCCTCTGTGAGTGTTGTCAGCTTTCCCTCATTGGTGCCTTCAGTACCTGGATGAATCGCGGGACAGCTCTCCAGGTGAACTCTGCTAATGAGATATTTCTTGCAAAAATTTTCTCATTACCAACGCGATTACGTCTCCGGGAGAGATATGACGTGATTTACGTTGTCTCGGGGGCTTCATTAAGGGATGTTCACTACTAAGAATGGCACTCATTAGGCGGCTAACGGTGCAGGGAGACGGACTCTTTCATTGCGTCCGTACCTGCAATGTAGGCACTTCTGGTCTGTTAATTCCCCGGCGATGATCCGCGCTGTGTTTGGGTGTGTGGTGGAGGGGTGGGGGAGAGCGTCTTAGTCTCATGCCTGGAGGAATTGTTGCGCGAAGGAGAGAGATGCGACAACTTTATCCCTTGTAAGTGTTTATTTCTAGTTGATAAGGGAGGTGACATCTCCAACTACCCTCCAAAACAGGCTCAAACACACACACACACACACACACACACACACACACACACACACACACACACACACACACACACACACACACACACACACACACACACACACTAACCTTTCAGAAATAGAGCGAAATAAAACATTTTAATTTTTGTCTCCTACGCCGAATATATTCTCCACCGAAGAGCTGAGCTGTGAGCGGAAAATAAAAATAAAATAAGTGGTTTAAAAATAACTTAATTTTTGTTGGGATTTTTAATGCAGACGGTTTTCAATCATCTTTCACATTTTTCATTAATTTATAATTCCTCCCCATCGTAATTGCATTGTCATTATTTTTCTGCGAATAACTTGTTTATTCAACAGATTTTTTTATTTTATTTTACTTATTTCATACCACTCCATCCTGCATGGGAATATATTTTTATATTTCTTCAGGAATTTATTTTGTCTCTGAGCTTCACTATATTATTTCGCACTTATGTCGCATTTAGTTTGAACTCAACTGCGTTACATTGTCCTTTCCTGGATTTTTTTTTACGTTACATATATAGTAATTACTTCCTTCAATAAATAACCAAATATAAATATCAAATGAAAGAAGCAGTTTCGCTTTTATTACAGAGGACGAGGATTAGGTGAAGACTCCGGTATTATCTTTCATCCCTTCATTTCTATAGTGACTCTTTCATTTCCCTTCCCTTCCCTTCCCTTCGCCTTGGCAACTCTTTCCTTTCATTTCCTGCTTCGAGGTTAAGGAACTCCCGCGGGAACCTGGCGGGGCGAGTCACAGTCCCGCGTGAAGACTTAATCTCCAGCCTCCCTCCATCCTGGTTGGTAGAAAAAGAGGGAAAGAAATGTACTGTAAGAGTGTGAGCGCTGTATCCAAACTTCCTGGTCCTCCTGCTATGTGTGTGTGTGTGTGTGTGTGTGTGTGTGTGTGTGTGTGTGTGTGTGTGTCAGGGTGAGAGAAAGAGAAAAAGAATAGAAGACTGTCATGCTTTCAGGCAGACACAAAGAAATTACCGCACCACCTGCTGGTCGATAAATAAAAACAAACGGTAGCGTCAGCGGGCCGCGCCTGGCACCTCCTCTGCCATTCCGCCCGGGACGCCGCCGTCAGGACCTCGCCGACACACTTGACGTTGTATTTAAAAAGATAATTTAATTCCCTGGAGTGGCGGGTTTCTTTTCCTCGAAATGCTTTTAGGACGCGAAACTTCATTCCTCCCTCTCTTCCTCCTCCTCCTCTTCCTCCTCCTGACACTAAATCCCCGAAAAATGAAAAAAAGGTAGAAAGGAGAAAGGATGAGAGGGAGAAAGAGAAGGCATGAAAGAGAAGAAAGAGAAAATGGCGGAGGAAGGGACAGAGTAAAATATAGTGGAAGACAAGACCCAAAGAGGCGAGGAAGGATGTGGGATAGAGGAAGGTAAGAAATATAGAGGAGAGAAGGCAGAAAACGAAGAATGGAGAAGAAAGATAAGAGGATGCATGGGATGGGGTCGTGTGTGTGTGTGTGTGTGTGTGTGTGTGTTTATAAATTGGGTGATTTAAAGAGAACTTTCAAACACATCAATTTCTTTCATAGATTCTTTAGATCTTTTCTTTTTCACTTAGGTAATTGCGTACATATGTGTCACTTCTTCAATCTATAATTATTAACTTATTACACTTTACATCTTTTTAGGTAAGGAGCTAAATATTTTTTTTATGCTGGAAACCAAACCTCAGTTAAATTTACAGCATGAATCATATAGGTCAACTTTTTTTTGTTTTTTATATATAAAGCATACGTATATACAGTTTTATAGAGCAGAAGATGTGTATACATTATTCACAACTTACCACGCAGCCAGCCAGATACCTCTGTAAGAAATAATTTGGAAGACTTCATCGTGGAGTGACTGAAAGCTGTCAGTAAAAAACGTTCATAAAAAAATAAAGAGAAGCTGTATGGGATGATTTCTTCCACCTGACAGCAAACAGCACCTGCCACCTGCCGCCGTGAAGTGACGCCTGTTAGGAAATTAGGAATGAGGAACCAAAGTAAAATGTTGACATTTTTAAGTATGAATCCTAACCACAAGTGATGGAAGGGAGGACTAGAGAAATACTGGTTCTCTCTCTCTCTCTCTCTCTCTCTCTCTCTCTCTCTCTCTCTCTCTCTCTCTCTCTCTCTCTCTCTCTCTCTCTCTCTCTCTCTCTCTCTCTCTCTCTCTCTCTCTCTCTCTCTCTCTCTCTCTCTCTCTCTCTCTCTCACACACACACACACACACACACACACACACACACACACACACACACACACACACACACACACACACACACACACACACACACACACACACACACACACACACACACACACACACACACACACATTATCAAGGAGTGCATAATGAAATATCTACATGAGACTTTTTTTTTTTTTAACATCTCACGCAGGTGGAAATGAATCATTGCAGGTTACGAGTCACTCTTTCACTAATTAACCTTCCAAGTGCCCTCTTATTACTCGTCCCCGTGTGCGTCTTGAGCTGCTGGGGGAAGGGTCCGGTGGCAGAGGCATGGGGCAGGTGGACGGGGGTGCGTTCCTTTATCAGAGGGCAGCTTTTCGAAGTCATGCAATCCGAATCCGTAATCCAATTAAGATGCTAATACAGCCGTTGTCTCTGCCTGGCTGAGGCACATCGCTTATTAACTTGGCCTTGCTTTGCTCAGGCCTCCCACACCCCCTTGTTTCCCGCTCGCTCCCTCCCTCCCTCCCTCTTTCCCTCCCTTCTGTTCCTCCTCCTTCTCCTCGTGCCTCGAGATTCTTCCTATGCAACCTTTCCGTTCCATTTTGGCTCTCAATCTCCCAACTTTTTTTCTTCTTCTTTTATATATATATATATATATATATATATATATATATATATATATATATATATATATATATATATATATATATATATATATATATATATATATATATATATACTCGTATATATATATATTTTTTTTTTTTTTTTTTTTTTTTTTTTTACCTTCCATGACTAGTCCATTTCTTGAAAGTTTTAATTAAAACATTTCGTTCGTTACTTTTTAAGATGGTTTCTCGTTTCATTGTTTATTCTCAGTTGATCGTTTTTTACTGAATTTGGTAACGAAATTGTTTTACGTATTTTATTTAGTTCATGTATTGGATTTTTCCTTTTTACTTTTCATCTTAATTCCATCCCTCTCTTTCTTCTCGTCGTTCTCATCTAACAACTCTCCTCTCTCCCTTCCTCCATCTTGTCGCCCCTCCTTTGGGATTTAGAGACTGGTAAGATTTACTCTGCTTTTTTTTTTCTTCAACTTTCTGCATCAGTTCAGGAATCATGGATCTTTATTATTTAAGGACCAGTTGAGGAGAGAGGAAAGCGCTCGCTCGCCATCTATTTAACTCCCGCTGCAATATTAATGCCCTTCATTTATTTGTATTGTATTTCTTGTGACAGCTGTTGTTCCCCTTCGTAGTCATTATAGGTGTGTGTGTGTGTGTGTGTGTGTGTGTGTGTGTGCAACCCTTGTTTTTCCTTATCTTGCCATTAATGATGCAAGCCTCCCTGCGTCTGACCGGCATAACACTGGCCAGTTTCGTCATTCCTTAAATATTTGAAGGACCGAGAAGTTTGTGGCGTTGAAAAATATATGAACCTCGGCCAGCCTTCCTCTGAACAGCAGGGAAGGGAGACATACGACACGTGCTCAATACGAAAAAAAAACTGACTGATTTGCTATCGACTTATATTGAGTCGCTAAAAATGTTCTGTAGTCAATATCATAATTTATTTTTCTTACAAATAAGAATATGGTGGAATGAATATCAAAGTGAGGGAGAAAGCAGTGAAAGTAAATTACGAGAATTCTTTGGTCAGGGTATTCAAGTTTTTGTGTGTATGAGTCAGGAAAAAAAATATTTAGTCGGTGTGGGCAGCTAGCTGTCTGAGCGAAATATGAAATACTTCATGGAAACTGAATAAAATGCTGATAAAGAAAGAAATATAGATTCGATTGCTGAGTTTATAACTGAATTCTTTTATTTTTCAATTAAAACAAAGCAAAAGTTGTAAAGTTTATCTGCCATCCGTTTAGCTGCATTGTGTAGAGCAACTCGCCTTTTGCTATCTCCTTACTGTGTTCGCATACGTACGAGTATAACCATAAAGGAAACAATGTTGTAGAAATAAGGATATAAGGGAAAAAAAATCCAGGAATTTGCCTTAAGGCGTTCTTATGCTGTAAGTATATTTTGACAATTCCTTACATGACCATCTCTCGTGCCTGGGTGGAGGGTTCCAATAGCCCCGAGAGGTCAGTGTCCTGTGCCGCCATTCACCTCGCGAGAGTGGAAGCAGACTCCTTTGTTTGCCTCGTAAAATTCACGTTCAGTATAGGACCTCTCGATGAATGTGTGTGTGTGTGTGTGTGTGTGTGTGTGATCATGCATGCGTGCGTGCATGCGTGCAAGGCAGTGAGAAAATAGAACAGGGTGTGTTGGGAGGGAAGCGGTGATGTGCAGGCGACGAAATCATAACTATTTTCAAAACTTTGCCAATATCTTCTTCCACTCCCTGGGCCGCCCACCAGAGAAGGCCTCCGCGAGCCCACACCCTGACGGTTTCTGTGTCTCCGCGAAGAAAAAAGTACAGCAAGTTAAACACCACCATCACGAAAGAAGAAATAAAAAGAGAAGAAAAACTTAACAAGAGCCGACACTTCTCCCTCTCAATGATAACCCCGAATATGGAAATTTCAGCACCATTTCCCGTTCCACTCTGGATCTAACTTTGCCGAGAAAATTTCATCTATGAGTGCATTAAGTTGTCTCGTCCATCTCTCTCGCCGGGAACCGTGAGGCTCTTAACGAGGCCAAGACAACCAAAACAATCTCCATTTCGTCCTAACTCAGGTACTTGTTAAATAGGCGATGAGACAGTCCAAGTTTGTCCCGAAAGGTCTGTGATCCGACAAAGATATCTTAAGGTCTTAAAGTGTAGTAGTAGTAGTAGAAGTAGTAGTGAGAGAGAGAGAGAGAGAGAGAGAGAGAGAGAGAGAGAGAGAGAGAGAGAGAGAGAGAGAGACACGTGTGAGGAATCTTACGAGAGAAAGAAAAAGAACTAAGAGAAGAAGAAGGCGGAGGAGGAGGCGTTGATGATGAATGAGCTCTGGGAAGAGAACGAAAACGGGAGAGGGGAGGCATCAGACTGGCAGCTAGACGCATAAAAAGTGGATGAGGTGGTGGCGGCTCCGGGCAGAAGGTGAAGACGGAGGACGAATGAGAATAGAAAACTGGGGTAAATGAGAAGAAGAAAAATAATGATAAAGAAAGAGGAAGAAAAAGAGGAGAAGGAGCGTGTTGATGAGGGAAATTCATTATGATAATGCGTTGTCACCTGAAAGGATCAAGCCGCGTCTAGGAGACAAATTACAAACCCTGCAGTAGTGTCTTCCAGTGTTGCTTCTCACCACCTAATGCAGCGACCAACTATTTTGTTGGCAGGCGTGTGAGATGGAGGGGGAGGAGGAGCAGGAGGTGTGAGCATATATACACGTTTGTCTTGCTGGCTTGGGTGTGAATGGAGAGGAGCACTATATAGGACAAGGAAGAGGAAGAGAAGCAGGAGGAAAAGGATTGCAGAGAATATACACCTCTATTTTCATGGATACAATGACGTCTTTGTGTGTAAGGATATATATAAGTATGCTCTTTTATCATGTAAAGCCGCAAACGTCAAAAAGCGAAGGAAATAGAGATGAATTCGCACCACAACGGTAACGTGTATGTACTTTTCCGCCTATGCCTCGGGGACGAAGCCGACAGCGCCATTATCGCCCTGTCCCGGCAAACAAGACAGCGGAGGCAAGCAGCATTTCCGCTCCAGGAACTATCTCCAAAGGCGGCGTGTGTCGATTTCCTGCACGCTGAATAATATTCCCCGGAGCAGGACTGAGTGAAACCCTGGAGGACGTGTACGGCCGCGCAGACCTCACGATGTATTTGTCTGCGCCGCCGCCTATTGTGTTTAGTCTTACATAGGAGATCAGTGTAGCGACGGCCTCATACATTACCTGCATATACGTGGCTACTAATTTTGTTTTTGTTTTCTTCCACCAAATAGCAAGCGGAGACTGGCTGTGGTAGTGGTGGTTTCCTCTGTTAGTCTCGGCCAGTTACGTAGCACTGAAATTATTCTTGGCGAGGTATAAAGTAAAGAGTGTTTATTCGAATCCAAAGTTCAGAAGAGACACCAGAGAGTGGAGTGTGAGTATTTGTGAAAGTAAACATAGAATACTGACGTGGAGGGCCGGGAATCGTATTAGATATTCTCTTTGTATGTGTGTGTGTGTGTGTGTGTATGAAAGAGAGAGAGAGAGAGAGAGAGAGAGAGAGAGAGAGAGAGAGAGAGAGAGAGAGAGAGAGAGAGAGAGAGAGAGAGAGAGAGAGAGAGAGAGATGATCCATGTGGAACGCCATAGGCATTTATTATTCTCAGGCAAAATATTTCGAGAGGATCTACACGCCTTTTGTTGTCCAACTTGTTAGGAAATATACCGTCTTACTTGCTCTCTTCGTCCTCTATGATATATGTCCATTGGTTTTATCTCCTTCATTCAAAGCAAGACGATTTTGTACACACACACACACACACACACACACACACACACACACACACACACACACACACACACACACACACACACACACACACACACACACACACACAAGAAAAGGAAGAAAAAAGATCCATGATGACGTCACTGACTTTCAGATTAGCAAAAAGTTTAAAGTTTCCGGTCAAGATTTAGAGAAAACACGAGAAGGAATCCCTTTAAGCTCGAGACGAATCAGCGTTCCTAGGAATGAATACTGAACGAAGCAAGATGAAAACGAACTGCACGAAAAAGTGCGGACTACCTTTTTAGAGTGGCCGTCTTTGTCATTAGTTATGTGAGGCGAAAAGAAATGCATCTTATCGCGGCTCCAGAACCAAAGTGTATTTTTTTTCTTGCCTTCTCCAAATTAGTATGGATTCAAGGATTCGTCTTGAAGGTGTTCAAAAGTCCACTCCTCCCTAACAGCATCGAGTATTGCATGAACAGAAGATAAATGTGGATTCTAAAAATAAAATGCAGATAAAAATAAAATTAAAATAAAGATTTTAATGTGAAGACAGAGACCTGGTACACACACACATACACGTGCAAACTTTTATATGAATAGATGAAAAGCTGTGCAAATAAATTTCTGTGCATAGTTAACGTCTTTTTGTTTAACTTTTTTTGGTGCAGCGCTAAAAATAGAAAAGAAAAAGTGTACGAACCATGAAACCCGAAATACGCGCCGTACGCCTCCTTTCTTTTCCCTCATCGTAGCTACGTAGATACATATTTTACCACTCCATTGACTTCAAACTTCTTAAATAATTAGAGCATTACATTAAATATAATTATTACATTATCCACCTACAGCAATTAATTAACGCGTAAGTTTCTAAATAGTTAGGACTACAACATGCGAACAATAATACTGCGAGTTGCTCCTCCGCACACACACACGGCGGGGATGATGAGCTGCCTCCCTCGATGAACAGATCAGCAAGATAAACACCGCCGATTCCGCCGCCACTCCCTGCAACCCTGGGACGCCCCACGCAGGCCTGTTTGCTCGCCGCTCTCAGGATTAACACCTCCGCCCCCTACGGCACTCACCTTCTTTTTCGTTGCTCTCTCTCTCTCTCTCTCTCTCTCTCTCTCTCTCTCTCTCCTCTCCTCTCTCTCTCTCTCTCTCTCTCTCTCTCTCTCACCTCGTTTATTCCATCTGTTTTCTTTTTTTTTTAATACACTCACTTCCTTATTTTTTTCACTATTTGCTCTTTCCCTCCTTTCTTCCTTAAAAGGCATATCTCCTTTCATGCCTTCTTCCCTAACTTATACCAGCCTATTTACCTCCCTCGCTTTCCATCTCTTCCTCTTGTCCGCCTCTTCACCTTTTATCGAGTGCTCCCTCTTCTCCCCTCTCGCAAGAGTAGACACAGAGATTTCCGGAGATCCCAGAAGTGGTACAAGACTGGCTGGCTTAGGGTGTGTATAGCGCGGCTCTCTCTCGCCACTTTCCTGTAGAGGAGCTGTGGTTACTGGGAAGCCGTGAATGGAATATTAATCACGTGAAGGATTTGAATGAATATCGGCGTTACGTAAGGAATTTTTGCTGCTTTCTTCTCCTTTTCCTTCTGTCACGAAAAGATAGGTTTATATAGATGTTCATCATCCTGGTTTCCTGATGGGTGTTGCAAGTCTGTGGAAAGGAAAATAGAGTGTGACAGATTTTTGTGTAAGGAAGAAAGGGCAGTGACTTATAATCCGGTGTGTGTTTGTTGATTGTTTTCAGTACAGCACAAAAGTGAGAGGTGGGAAAATGTTCAAGTAAAAGTCCGCGTTTAAGATGATTAAGAACATAAGAAAATAAGGGAAGCTGCAAGAAATCATCAGGCCTACACGTGGTAGTCCCTGATCTACACTTGGCAGCAGTCCCTGAGCTTACACGTGGCAGTCCCTGAAATATTTAAGTAGCAGAAGGCAGAGGAAGAAGACACAAAGATAAAGACTTAAGAATGGTTATAAGTAGAATAAATGTCGTACTAAATGGAAGGAGGGAAAAGACAGCAAAGTACTTCAAGAGGTGGATCAGGAGACGAGCATGGGATGGGATGAAATGGGACGGACAGGGGAAAGGAAGAGAGTAAGTGTCATAGGCGGCACCAACCTTCCTTGATGCCGTGGGTGTTACTCGTATGTCGCGATTCCTCGGGGAGTGCATCACCAGAAAGGAGCGTCTTTGTGTGCAGCAGAAAGAGTTTATGACGTCCGTAACGCCTCCAGACGGGTGATTCCACTTGTCACTTTCTTCTTCTTCTTCGCTCAGTGTGTTGCCCCGAGCTGTTTCTGCGCCCCCTGGAAGGTTTCGCGTCCCTGGTATGATTCTCTTTTAAGTCCTCGCGCCTGACTCCCCTTTTCACTCAAGGTTTTATAAGTGTATGCCATGAATGGTTTGGTCAACAATGGAGAGCTTTAGTCGGAGGTCGTACGTGGCATTTGGTTTGTTTCCTTGTCGCTGGGTTTGGATCTCTGCCAACATGGCCTGAACCTTGACTACAGCGAGGTGAAGTGAGTGGCCGTGCTCGTGGGAAAGCTCCAAGAATACACGCTTCTCTGTTGCAGAAGTGATGAGCCGACGCGGCGGGGGCGTGAGGTGGGAAGGCTTCCTCTGGGTACACATACACGAAATCCTTCACTTAATAATTTAGTTAGATGGTATCTGTAGGTGAGTAAATTGGTTGAGGAGCTTCATAGTTTGTATAACAATGAGATAATGGCGCCAGGTTTAAGCTAGACAGTTTTTAAAGACGAACTTAATTATAAGAGTCATTCATTGACTCTTAAGGAATAAATGTTTACGAAGTCCTAAAGAAAAGTTCTTTCAAGACTTCTGTTAGTTGTTGAAAAAAAAATTAAATCACTACAATTAAGGGAAGGATCGTGATTTTTAAGCTGATCTTGCTGTTTAAACTGTGTCTTTAAGGTAAACACTCTTAGAATAGTTTTCCTGATGCCATACCCCTAGTCCCCTCACACACTGACATCAAAAGGAAAACTTTATTCTCGCCTTCCCCCTTATAAAAAAAAATAAAAAGTACTCGTTTCCATCCTTCCTCGTCTGATATTCTGAACAGAGCAACTCGAGTAGGAATCCGGAAAAGATGTTCCCTGGAGTGAATGCGTCTAGTTAGTGAGCTCTTTATGCAAACACCTATTATCGAACTTCTACCAGTGAGGTCCTGAGGGTCAAAATTGAAGCTTCCAAAGTTGGTCTTAATTGTAGAGAGATTGGCAGCGGATGGTGGTGGCAGTGGTGGTAGTGGTGGTGGTAGTAGTTCCCTCACTCTGAATGTCTCACTTCTCTTTCCTACCATCCCTCCTTCCTTCTCTCTCTCTCTCTCTCTCTCTCTCTCTCTCTCTCTCTCTCTCTCTCTCTCTCCTCTCTCTCTCTCTCCTCACTCTCTCTCTCTCTCTCTCGTCCCTTTTACCTAGCAGCCACCTGCCTTCACTTTCCTCTTTTATAACTCTTTCACTTTTTGCTCTTCTTTTACAGATTTGAGATGAAAGCGTGGAGAGGCTTGGCAATTTTTTCATCGTTCTTAGGACATGGACGTGATATTGAATTTTTCACGTCCCCGGCGCCCACACACATACCTGCACACACTTGTATACACACACACACACACACACACACACACACACACACACACACACACACACACACACACACACACACACACACACACACACACACACACACACACACACACACACACAAACAAGAAGAGAAAAAAATTACTTTTCTGTTTTGTATCACCATCACCACTTTTTTTCTTTCTTTCTTTCTTTTTCTTTCTTTTTTTTTAATCTGGTGTCAAGCGAAAATTCCTAGGGTTTAAAAGTTAAGCTTGACTACCACGTCATTTTACCATTAATATTCACTCATCTCTTTAGCATGATCTTACTCGTTTCAGAAAAAAAAGGCATGATACATTTTGTGCATTTCCCCAAGAATTATAAATAAAATAAAGATGAATATTTAGCAACAGCGAGAGAGAGAGAGAGAGAGAGAGAGAGAGAGAGAGAGAGAGAGAGAGAGAGAGAGAGAGAGAGAGAGAGAGAGAGAGAGAGAGGAGAGAGAGAGGAGAGAGAGAGAGAGAACGCATTACTAGTAAGGTTACCGATGCTGTTTTGATTAACCCTCAGTTTAATATGTAACGAACAGCTTAACACCCACACTCCCCGCACCACCCTCCTTGCCTCCAGGTCATTAGCCAGCAAGGCCTACACCCAAACGTGTCACCCACAGCTGCTGTATGTATATTTCCTCCGGCCATTAATGATTGTAGTGCGCGTTGCTAATTTGAGGAAGAAATCATTAGGTAATCTGAGTGCATGACTGTTGAAAAAAAAAAACATGCACACACACACACACACACACACACATATATATGTATGTATATATAAATATATATATATATATATATATATATATATATATATATATATATATATATATATATATTTATATATATATATATATATATATATATATATATATATATATATATGTCACGCATAATGTGGATAATTGCCTAATGTGAACATTAGGCAGTGAAATTGCCTAATCTTCATATTAGGCAATTTGTTTGCACGATGTTGACAATAGGCAACTTACTTGCTTAATGTCCACTTTAGGCATGATTTTCAAATTAGGCAAGGGTATTTTGCCTAATGTGAATTGAATGACAAACCAGTGTCTACAGTTTTGTTCGAATGTTGTTCGAAACTTTGGGTCTGTTACCGAGTTGTTGTGAGCAAAGATGTTGTTCGAAGCTTTGGGTTTGTTATAACCGAGTTGTTGTGAGCAGGTGCGTGCAAATTCTTTCAAACGAGAAGCATAGTGAGTGGCGCTAAAACGCGAAGTAAAGTGGCGCTAAAACGCGAAGTAAAGTGAGTGTGATGCTAAATCTTTCTAAACTTATGGATTTCTGATTACTGTGTGGGTTCGCTGATGTTTTTTTCTCTATATTTTCTTTGTAAATTACTAAACTTTTCTATCTATTACAGTTTATGCACTATGGATCAAGCTGCTTTTGAACTTCAGCTGCGTCAAACGCTGCAAGGCAAGGCTGAAAATGCTGTCATCCAGCCCGCTCTCCAGCGTGATCAGTGGTTGCAGGATTTGTTAAGAATCAATTCTTCTGGAGCCCAGTCTACATTTGACTATAACCTCAAGAAACGCTATGAAGTTCTGCGTGTTGGCAATGCTGACCGACTTATTCGCAAAAGAAAAGATACCAGTGAACATGAATTTAAGTTTGTTGCATGTGTAGAAGAAGTGTTTGGTATTATTAAAACAGCTCATGAAGCTATTGGCCATGGAGGTGGCAAGAAAACAATTGCAGAAGTGAGAAAGAAATGGTCAAACATCACACAAGAAGTATGCTACCTCTACATTTCATTCTGTGAGCACTGTCATCAAAAGAAAGCCAGAAAAACTCCAAAGGGTTTGGTAGTAAAACCGGTACGCAGTCATGATATCCATTCTAGATGCCAGATAGATCTTATAAATTTTCAAACATTACCTGATGGAAACTTTAAGTACATCATGACATATGTAAATCATTTCAGCAA
>NC_087159.1:14405000-14420000 GCF_035594125.1 Scylla paramamosain
AAAGGTGAAATAATAGTACCCGTGGTAAGGAAATTTCTTTGACTTCATGCATCTTGTATTCTCATGATAATAAATTAATATATTGTCGATTACATGAAAATGAGGCTTTATTCTGTCTCGTTAACATGTTTCATCATGAGGCAATGCAATGGCTCAAAGGAATATGTAAAGGAAAGGTTAGAGCAGCAGCAGCATCAGCAACAGCAGCAAGATCAAGGGAATACTGTTAATAACACTTTAAAGTGTTGTGAGGGAAGGTTGTGGCTCATCTCCACTTTCCCTCCTTCCAGTAGTCATTGTTGTGGATTGCATGTCAGTGCTAGAATGTGCCCATCCTAAGAAGGATTGTGATTACGTAAAATTTTTAAAATCATTTTTACTACTACTACTACTACTATGAGAGAGAGAGAGAGAGAGAGAGAGAGAGAGAGAGAGAGAGAGAGAGAGAGAGAGAGAGAGAGACGGGATGTAGGTCAGTGAGTGTGGTATGAGGTCATGATGACCCTTGATGGTGAGTGTAAAAGCGTCAGGGCGATAGTTGGCAGCCTCGCTGTGCCCTGCGCGTTGCATCACCTGCCCTCACCTGGTTAGCATTACCTGAGGGAAATATATAGCTGCATAGTAATGTGCTCTGCCATATATATATATATATATATATATATATATATATATATATATATATATATATATATATATATATATATATATATATATATATATATATATATATATATATAGATAGATAGATAGATAGATAAATGAGATGTACAGGAATATACCAGAGTTTCTTCATTTATTGCAGTGTTTCACTTTCCCAGGGTAAAAAGTAAAAAGGCATTAGGTATATCGCATAAACATGAAAAAATATAAAACATTTAAAACAGTATGATATCACATAGAGGGCACAGCAATGCGAGACACAAGCGACCAAGGGCGACAGGTAAACATTGGTGAAGTGAACGAGAAACAATACCGTTAAGTAAAGTAACTAAAAAAGACAAAATACAAACATCAATGATATATAATGAAAATTATAATCTATTGACGAACACTAGTATAAAGTAAAACAGTAAAAATAAGGGTGTAGTATTGCCAAAATGAACCTTGTGTTGTGTGGTGAGGACTGACAAAGGGTGGCGGTGTGTGGGTTAGATTGGTTGTGGTCTCGGAGCTCAAAGTTCCGAACAGTGTTTATAAAAGATATAACTGTGTTGATGACAATTGGTTATATAATTCAGGATTCAAGTGTTTAATGTAAGTAGCTTCTAATATTCTAATGTATCCCTATTCACCTCATCTATAACTCGGAACTTGTCTTTATATATATATATATATATATATATATATATATATATATATATATATATATATATATATATATATATATATATATATATATATATATATATATATATATATATATATATATATATATATATATATATATATATATATATAATACGATTTCCAGAAAAATAATTTGTAGTTTGGCAAACCTTGTCTCAACGTTCGAGTTCGTATAAACTTTGGTGTCCATCCAAACCTTAGATTCATGAGAAGAAAGTCACTTCTTCGCCTGTTCGCTGCTTCCTCCCTGCCCGCTCCCCTCCCACGGCTTGGACTGCGCAGAACAAGTGGTGTCATTAACCCCTTGGAACGCCGTACAGATCTAACAAACGCCTACATTAGCTTTTCTTTATCCCTCTTGTGCGTAGGTCACTGCCCTCCAGGGTCCGCCTGATGTGCAAATGCCGCCTGTTCAGCATATTATTCCTTTGCCACACCCCTCCTTAAAGAAGACCCGCCCTCCGCTTTTCCTTCCTTTACTCCTCCACTTCCTTCTTTCCTTCATCTTCTTTTACCTTCTTCTCCTGGCACAGGTGCTGTAATTCTTCACACTGTGCTGGGCCACGCTGTCACTCAAAAAACACCTACACGAACGGGGTTTTGAATTTCGGATCTCAGAGGAGATGAAAAATGTGGAAAGAAAGTATTTGGACACGTGAGTGCAATGGTGCGGGATTTATGCATGACACGTTTAGGGGCAGTTGGTAAATATGAGACAAAAGTTTTGCTCTGACGCAAAGTGTCTAGAAGTTCAGTGATAATAGTAAGTAGTGTGTTTCAGCATGGTATAGAACATAGGCTGCTTTTCCCTTCCACATTGTTACGTAATCTGCATTGGAAAACCTTGATTAGCTGGCAGCCCGCAGGGGAGATAGCTAGGGTGCTAAACACGTCACGAAACTTTGTTCACATTGCACTTTGCTGTCCTTACAACGTAATACTGGTAAAAAGGAAAAAAATAAAAACTTCCACGCAAACTAAAACTCAATAGACAGTAAATTTTCCCATCCTGATACCTGTCACGGCTTCATTTTTATGCTTTTTCGTTTGTTTTTATCTTATCTCCCCCTGTCGTAAGCTCTCTCTCTCTCTCTCTCTCTCTCTCTCTCTCTCTCTCTCTCTCTCTCTCTCTCTCTCTCTCTCTCTCTCTCTCTCTCTCTCTCTCTCTCAAAGGATGTGTGACCTTTTTCAAGTTATTCACGATGGAGTGATGGAGTCAGGAGGGGAAGGGATACATTCTCAGTCCTATTTTCCCTCACTCTGCTGCAGGAATCTGGTGGTGAGTGACTGTTGGGATTATTAGCGTCACCGGTGCTGAAAGAGAGAGAGAGAGAGAGAGAGAGAGAGAGAGAGAGAGAGAGAGAGAGAGAGAGAGAGAGAGAGAGAGAGAGAGAGAGCGAGAGAATGCCAGGTAACACTGATAGCCTTTTATAATTTTAGATCAACTTCTCTCAGCACGGAATAACTGAACACCTCCCATCGAAATGAGGCATCGTGTGACAAAATGGTATTCATGCCTCGTTACCTGGCATTAAAGGTAAATATTAGGTTGTTTACCGGACGGAACATTAAACAGTTAATTTGTTTCGTTTTTCACTGCAATAACTGACCGTCCACTGACACCGTGTGGCTTTAAACTCCACGATTTCCACCGTATATTCACCAGAGTTTTTTTTTTTTTTTTTCTCTTTTTTTCTGGGGGAGAATTTTTTTGCTGGGGGAGAAAGACCTGAATATTTGAGATGATTTCTTATGTAATTGTTTATTCTGTAGTGAAACCACGGAAGCTTGTGATGATGATGATGATGATGATGATGATGATAATTACTATGTTTAGTTATGTAATACTCGTGCAGCTTCGTATATATTTTGTATTTTGTTTCACGTTAGAATTGCGTTTTAATTCAATTAACAGAATAGCATAATAATAATAATAATAAAAAATAATAATAAATTGATATCTTTAACTTGCTGTGACAAGCCAGGACCTGTAAACATCCGTCTTATCCTCCACCCCACGATACTTACAGATGGACGAGTATACTGCTGTTCACTTCAGTTCATTGAATAATTTGAAGATCCTGTAGAAGCATTTCAAAATGGTATAATTATATAACCAGTAAAACAAGACTAAATAGTTCCCGCCTGTACCACGAGCTCTCCGGAGGTCAAGGACGAAGGGTACCGAAAATTTCATTAGTACGGAGTTTTAGCAGTGGGTATAATTACGTCAGAGTGGGGGGAGAGAGAGAGAGAGAGAGAGAGAGAGAGAGAGAGAGAGAGAGAGGAAGGTGTGTGAGCGCAGAATAGTTCAAGGATGAATTTTAGGAAAAGTTTGAACGGAGGGTTAACCCTAAAGATACAATGGAGAAGCTGAATGGTTCTCTCTAAGTATAGTAGTTCTGGGAAATATGAAGAGAAATTTTAAAAAATCTGTTCAATTTTTGCTGGACACTAGAAATGACTAGAGAATTTGAATACTGCAACACTTAGGGAGGTTTCCAACCAAGACTTGTTTGTACTTGTAGACGAAACGTGCAACGGTAGATTTAGCAACACTTTGATGGGGAATACGAGTGAATTATTTTTGTGAAATAGTTAAGTGATATTTAGTCTCATTATTATTCAACAATGTGCCGCTCACGGGAACAGCAGTTATTGGGTTTATTGAATTAGCGGGAAAGAATATAAAGTCGCCTTTACTTTGGTCCGTAATAGCGCTTGTTTCCTTTTATCTTGCCTGCCACTAATACACCAGAGCGGCCTTTGGGAAATGGTATAGAGGAAGTCTTCCCTCTTGCCTCATGCTCGAATATTGCGTCGCCATTAAAGTGCCTCGTTGGTATCCGTGCAGGGGACAGGAAAGTGTCTTCCGTGTCCTGTCATGACGCGCTTTTCCTCTCCAATCGCACCCTGCGCCACGCACCCATGACGCCCTCAGCCCCATCGCCGCCCCCGATGCGCCAGCTGCCTTCCTCCCTTCGCATGGCTAACGTCGTCACAGCGTCATCCACCTCGATGGTTTATTTCAGTCAGTCCCATTATTGCGACATGCACAATTTGCTCTAGTGGCGTCAGGTGATAACAAAAATATGGCCTTGATATTGCTCGACGCACCAACGATGGTCCGTGTGTCGCTGAATGAAGCCTCATAGCAGTTCTTTTCTTTTTACAGGTTTTGAAGTCACTGTCGCGGGAAAAACATTTTTTTCCCCGCAAACAGGACCATTCGTGGCCTAATGGAGAAGCAGGTAATTGGAAAACTGAAGCTAATTAAAGGCGACTGCTTCCCCATGCAAATGAGCACCTCACTTCCTGCCTCCTCGCCTCCTTGCCTGCCGCCAGCCTTCCCTCTCCCTCCCCGCCTCCCCTCCCCTCCCAACCCCCTCCCCTCCAGTGACGGCTGCATGTCGTCAGCTTCTTGACAATTGGTAATTTCTCAATCTCATTAGGAATAATGCGCCTCCAGTCATAACATGCGGGAAATTTAGTATGTGAGTCTGTCTCGCTGGCCAAGAATCGCCACATGACCTGCAGATGAACTCGATGGATGCGGCGCCGCCCGGGTCCTGCATGCTGCCTCGTCGAGTGCGTCTGACAAACTGAGGTCATGACTGTTACATGAATCGCGTTAGCCTTACTGTGACAACGCGCCTATAACAGGAGGCTGTGGATGCCGCTTGAGGGCGTGGAAAGGCGGCATCATGTGTAAACTGTGTTGTTCTGACGGCGGTCAGGTCACGGCGATAACTGCGTAACAAATGCCTGCACATTTTTCGAACATCACTGATTGGCTTAAAATCAGCAAGACAGCCATTCACTTTGACTGGATGAATGACACTAGTGGTAATATGAGTGAAAATATGTGTAGAAATAAAAAGAACTCGCTTTAAAATTTACACTTTCTCGCGACCGAAAGGTCTTCCGTCAGCATGACCCAAGGGAGCCCAAGTGTTTGCATAAGGACACGCAAAACCTTCTAGATATAGAACAAAAAGAGCAAAGAATAATGATATTAATAAGTTAGGTCATTGTTTTTGCAGTACCAATGAAAAGACTATATACACTGACAACTGACAAGTGTATCAAATTTGCATAACAAGCAATATATTGTTTTATAGGTCATTCATTTGTCTATTAAATCAGCAATGCACACTAATGTAAATTATTGTTTTAAAGTCACATTATCCAAACGTCAGGGTCAGTTTGAGTGAGGCAAAGCTGCATGACTGAAATCCCTGTACCATTTCGCCTTAGCCTCACAGGAGCTCACGGCCGGCAAGACTCACAGCCCTTTAATCCTACCTTTGTTTCCAGCCCCAAGCCCTCCATGAACCCAGTCCAGTGCAACCCTCGCTCCCTCCCCCGCAGCCCTCCCTGCCGCCCATTATCTCCCAGCATTCCAATTGTTCCCTTCAAGTTTTCATCAGGACCCAGGAAAGAGAAGAGACAGACAGCTCCGTGTTTTACTGTGGCATACGTCCTTGTTTTGAGTGGCGTTCAGGCACCTGATGTCAATAATGTCTCCCCCTTGACGAAGCGGCGAGGTTTGGAAGGGCACGTTAAGAGTGCTGCTCCGAGCGTCGTTCGCTGACGGTTGTAACTTCCCCGTACAAACACCACAAAAAAATCGCCCTCCGGAGTGGACGCCTATCAGTCAAAAGTCGAATTTCTGAGGAAGAATTTAATTAGTGTTGGATTTTTCATGTCGAGTCAGCCCCGAGGTGAGTGATAAGTCATGGACGGGAGTGACTCTCTTCCCTTTCAGTACCTTGAATAGCAATTACCAACTCACTCCGACTGATGAAAACTTGAGGCTTCTCTTCCCTGAGAGAATGAACGTCAGTAATACACAAGTTAAATTATGCGGTCTTTTGCCTCAATAGAATTCTATGTAAATGTGCCACTCGGAGACGCTTTTCTTTAAATGGGAGCAAAATGAGAGATGTATAATTTATATTTCATCATTCATCCCCCTGTTTTTTTTTGTTAATTTCCGAGTAGATGTTTCTGAATCTGGATGAGGCTCAGTGAAAAGTATGGAGGGCTTCAAGAGGGAGTTCATCAGGAATCTCCCGAGCAGCATTCTTTACTCTCTATTTTTTTTTTTTTATGACGCAGGAAACACTACTCAGGTAAAAAAATCCAGGTGCCAATTATCCACATGTACACAGGAGGAGGAGGATGAGGAGGAAGAGGACCGGTGATTACAGTAGCCCGAAGTAGTAAAGGGAGCTCCATTAGAAGAGGTAGTTGTTACTGTCGTTATTATTGTTTTTTTTTTTTTTACAAGCAACAAGAGCAATAGTTATATTTGAAATAGCTAAACTAAGACGATTTGTAGTGCTGTTAAACGTGCCGATGCTACTAATATTAGAACCCCAGTTGTAGTAAAAGGACTGATGGTGGTGGTGGTGGTGGTGGTGGTGGGTGGCTGTAGTGACAGGGAACACTGCCATGTATGTATGTATATATATATATATATATATATATATATATATATATATATATATATATATATATATATATATATATATATATATATATATATATATATTTTTTTTTTTTTTTTTTTTAGTTCCCTGTGAAAACGTGGCTCTCTCTCTCTCTCTCTCTCTCTCTCTCTCTCTCTCTCTCTCTCTCTCTCTCTCTCTCTCTCTCTCTCTCTCTCTCTCTCTCTCTCTCTCTCTCTCTCTCTCTCTCTTTTCCTTTTTCAGTGCAGCGACACATTACCCCGGTGACTGCTTCCGGCGCAGGGAGATTTACACGCCACACACACAGTTGGCGGAGAGTGCCAAGAATTGCCTGAAATATGTTTGTTGTGGCGGGAAAACAACACTGTGACGGACTAGACATGAAATTAATTTGATTCGAAAGTTGAATGTCACTTGGGGATGCTCTGTGGCCCTTTCTTATTAGTTTTGTATTACTTTGGCCGTGTAATTTGAACGCCACGTAAGGACAACGCAGCGAGGGTGTTTTGCGGCCGGTGCGTTATACTCGTAAGGTTCCTAAGGTGGTCGACTCATGAGCAGCCTGGACTGTGAGACGCTGGCCAGGAACACCGTAGCTGCCCAATCACCGAGAGTGCTGGTGGGGGCCTGAATGGACTCGCCAGTAGGTGGGGGAGCTAAGTGCTGGAGAATGAAGACGAAGATAACGCCAGGAAAGTGAAATGAACGCTAAAGAACGAAAGAATAATATGGAAAAGAAAGTCGAGAAGGACTTACGAGCGAAAAAGGTACAGTTTTTTAAGCAACTGAATGAAAATAATCCTTTACATTAACCCTTTCCCAAAAAAGAAAAAAAAACGCTACCTGCCACTTAGCCGCTATACCTGGAGAGCTTCCTGAAATAGTCCACTTGTTGATTATAAAAAGAGGGATTACTCACCACCGAATTAGCGCTAATTTATCTCATTGTGTTGGGTAAGAAGAACACCTACTTTAATAATAAGGTCGGAAATCTCCCAGGGCCTAGATAGCTCGAGGTTAGGAGGTGAAGGAGAGAAAATGCTTCAAGAGTCAAGATTGTTAGGTAGCGCAGTGGTCTACTCGCCCCGCCGCTGCCAAGAGTGAGGTATGGCTGCCAAAGCGTTGAGGTAATATGGCAGGTGAAACGGTCAGACTCTCATACCTGCCGCACACATCTGCCAACACACCACCGTCCACACCTGCGGCAGGGAGGGTTGCATTTAGTAGCCGCCAGGTATAGTGAGGCGATCTAGAGGCACGTTTAGTGTTGCTCCTTGGCAGACTTCCCCGGTAACCTGTCCATCTGTTAATTTATGACTTGTAACCATAAAGCATCTCACTTGAATGAGTCAGCACGAATGTTTCTCTTATTTCTTTTCCACCTGTTCACTTGAAGGACAGAGACGAACATGAGTGATAAATAACTGTTCTCTTCCTTTACCTTCTAACAATCGGTAGTATTATTTTCCTCTCATTTCTACAACCTTTCCGCCTGTTTATTTGGAGGACAGGGGAGAGCTCGGGCTATAAATAAATGAACACGTAGTAAATAAAAATCTCTCATCATTTCTATCGTTCTTGTGAAGTGACTAAGACATTCCCGGTTATTTAACTTTTGTTTTGTTTCGCTGCGCAGTTCAAGGCTCGGACGTGTATTAATCAGGATAGTGTCACGTCTTTTTCTTAAGGACGACGACACCTTGTCAGAGGGAAGGGGCCAGGGTCTTATTTCTTGTGTTGGGATGACAGGGACGCCTCTGGTGGAAGGAGGAAGAGGACAGCGCTAAGATAGTCCTTTGTATCTTGTTTCACTGGCTTATTTTGGATTCGTGTTTTAATTTACTAGAAAGGAATTGGAAAGTAGGGCTCAAACGCACACACACACACACACACACACACACACACAGAGTATATTCATGCATTACCTGCCACACGTCCCACTAATGAATGTCCTCGGTTAACATGAATGAAAATAAGAGACAGCCATATAAAAGTAAGAAGAGAGGGAATGAGTGCAAGGTAGAAGACAAGAAATGACAAAAATGAAAGTCCACGAGAAAAGTTGACGGAAAAGATAGATTTTTCACAGTGCAGCATGATAAGAGCTGAAATGAGAGAGGCAAGGAGGAAATACAACTTATCGGGTGCGTAGCCGGAAAGATTTAAAATGGTGATATGAATGAAGCTGTTCTGACACGTGGCGGGATGGTAGGGTTCAGTCTAGCCCGTGTGTGTGTGTGTGTGTGTGTGTGTGTGTGTGTGTGTGTGTGTGTGTGTGTGTGTGTGTGTTCTCTCTCTCTCTCTTTCTCTCAAATTTTCTGCACATCTTAGATCATAATAAGACGGAAAGATACGCAGTGAGTGATACATAACGAGTACACGCGCTAGCTCTGCCATTAGTAAGTGCGTGTGTGTTGAGGTGGGTGGTGGGTGCGTTGCTATGTGCGAGTGTGCGGTTTCATTTTCTGGTATATTAATCTTTTCCCGCGGCACTTTTATGTTCAAGTTAATACAAAGTTAAAGTTATGAAAAAAAAAAAAAAATGATATAAAAAGGACACGTGGTACGTTGCCTGACATCCCACCCCCTCTGCCGCACTCTGTCCACCCGCGGCGTCGTTGTTCGTGCTCACCGGGATGCAAGGAAATACTCCCCCGCACGGTTTGATTGGAAAATATTATATGGTGTAAACCTTGAGAAAAATGCAAATCCTGGAATCAAGAATCAGTTGCAGTTTTCTTTTTTTTTTTTTTTTTTTTGTCAGTAAATTCCATATGTTGTTATAATGCATATTAGAATGCTGGTGTGCTGATAATGTCTTTTTGTTATCTGTTAATTTATTTCTAATTTATTTTTACTTATTTTGTTTGTCTTTATTTATCAACTTTTATCACCTTCACTTTCTTTACATTTACTGATCCATCTATCAGTGTATTCAGTTTCTTTGTATATTAAGTCCTGCCTTTCAAGACTCGTTTTAACTTTCATTGATGTATTGAATCAGAAAGTCGTGCTTGAAATCATGATGCATTTTGATGAATGACAAGTATCACACTCGTGACGTCTTTAACAACTCGACGACGCGCGAAAAATAGTCAGCCATTAGTAAAATTGGAACATAAGTTTTCACAGTCTCGCAGCAGGACGTGAACCGCCCAGCCACTGCCTCCTTTCCTTCACTCCCGATATATATATATATATATATATATATATATATATATATATATATATATATATATATATATATATATATATATATATATATATATATATATATATATATTCTTTTTTTCTTTCTTTCTTTTCTGTTCTGAGGATCGGCCGTTTTTCATGCAAGGCTTTGACGGCGGTGGAAATGTCGATACTTGCCCCGTGAAGCGTGTTCAGTGACCTCACTGGGGCGAAATATAATACCTTCCCTGAGCCTTTTAAGCCTTTCTGCATGACTGGCCCTGCCGAAAACTGATGGCGAAATGCAGTGTGAGGGTCTGCACTTTATCAACACTCGCCGAAGGATTACTGAATGGATGAAGCTCTTATTGGCGGAAAAAGAAACATACTTCAGTACGCCTCATGTAGCGCGACAAGGAGCCTTCATCCACGCGATGAATCACTCCCTAATGTCACGGTTCATCACAGCCCCGAGAAAAAGAGGCTGGAGAGGAAGAGGAAGGGGAGTGGAGAGGAAGATAAGGAGTGGGATGAGGTATGGATAAGAGGGAGGACAGAGGAGAGAAGGAAGGAAAACAGGGACAGGTATAAGTATAGGACATAAGAATGGAGGAAGGAGGAGGAAGTGGAGAAAGGTAGAGATAATAAGGAGCGAGAGGAAGCGTGGTAAAAAAAAGAAAAAAGACAAGGTGGTGATGTTGGGTGACTGAGTAGACAAAAACTACTGAAGGCCACTGTGTCCTCATGAAATAATGTATTGCTGCCGTATTTCATTTCAGGTGTTGATGTGTCACCTGCCATTTTAATTCTCCCAGGTTCCGGCCAGTCCATTAAACTCCTGCAACGGTCGTTTTTGCGTGGGTGCGCCAGCTGGAAGAGGCCAATATCCCGACACTTGGCTGCCGCTCTCTGAGCCCCTGCCGCCCATCACCCACCACCGCCTCCTCTCCGGGGTGATTCACCTTTACGAGTAATAGCATAGTGGAGTCGTTTGTCAGCAGCCGTTGGTTTCGTCTTGATGGTTCGCTGCGTGTATTATTTATGGAAAGTCATCCTCATCGTCCTTAACTAGATCGCTTATCACTGTGTAACAAAATTTAACTTTTGTCTTGACCTTGGCTCCAAACCATAATTATCCAGTTATTTCCATCTAAACAAAATAGAAAAGGTTATTTTGATCCTAAAACTTTGTTTTTGTGGTTAGAACAATGAATTTATATTTTTGCCTTATTTCATTATAGAATGGGTTACTGTTGGTTTTCATGTCAGGTAAAGACCTTTGCACAGTCTCAGTTGCTTATCTAATTGCTTTTGAAATGTTAAAAATAAGTTAAAACTATGAAAGAAAGAATATAAAGTGTTCTAAAGATTTCTAATTTTAATAAGATCATTCTTGAACTGACCAGATCTAGCAAGAATTTTTTTTCATATTTAGAAGAATTTGCTTACATTTCAGAAATCTCAAATCTTCCAGAATGTTCTACCAGACACTTTTGAAAGTATCTAGAACATTTTGAAAGATTCTATTTAATGTAAACGTTTCCAGAATATTCTAGAACTTTCGAGGATGAAGTATAGATATATGTAGAAGTATCAAGAATTTTCTAGAATCTACAAGAATTTTCTAGAATGATTCAGAATATTGTAAAGTAGGTACAAGAATATTCTAGAAAGATTGAGAACATTCTGGAACACATTCTAGAAAGACTAAGAATATTCTACAGTACTGCTTGACAATATGAAAGTAGGGCTTGCAGATCACCAATCAGTTCTGCTTTGGCTGCCTGAAATGGCATCAAGAGGCTGCAGTCATTCTCCAGATGCATTCTGCTACATATGTGGTCAATTCATCAAGACAATAACAAAGAAGTTCTCTGAGACAGCATATGAAAAGGTGAAATTTAGCTATTTTGGGGCAAAAAAAATCATTCTAAAAGCCGCAAAAGCAAAGTTTGACAGAAATAATGGACATTTTCTTTTGTTTTGCAGTGAAAAGAGTTGGAAAATAACACTTACTTGTCAACGACAAAAATCGTGTTACATAGCGTTCTTCTTCTCCCTCTGTTCCGTACTTTTTCCACGGGATTTCCTCCACCGCATTCACTTCCACCAAAGATAAACCGATTAAGGAGATGTAGCGAAGAATCTCTTTTTTTTTTTTTTTTTTTTGCGGGGGGTGCTGAGAAGGGAGAGGAGAAACCACAAGAAAAGGAGTACACTCGCTCGAGAGTGTCATTTCCATACCGAGAGAGCCACGGAATTCTCACAAGGGAGAAGTAAATGTTAAGGAATGAGAAATATATAATGTACATTTCATTATGGGGTAAGTTTTCTGGATGCAAGTTTGTGTGAGCTATGGTGTGGGGTTAAATTGAGCTCTGGGGCTCAATCTACATCAGCAAAGTGCGTGTGTGGCTCTGAAAGGTAAAAAATTTTCATCCTGTAGTAATTTCCTATCCGAGGAGTCAAATTGCTCTCCTCTGCGGCGGCTCTTATCCAGAATGAATTTGAGCTTGAGAAAACTCCAACGTCAGCAAAACGAGGACGAGGACGAGGCCAAGCGAGGGATTAACGGGAGGTGGCGAGTCGTGTGTGGCGAGAATGAGTGCTAACTTAATAGGAATCCATAATAGTCGATAAGAGATCAAAGAGTGAGAAGAAGGCGAGGAGGAGATAAAGGCTTTGACGCAAGGGACAAACTGGAGGAAAGTGCGAAGGAGGAAACCTTTGATGGGTTCGTCTTCCTGCTCCACACGTGCAATTTTTCACGCAGATTGTCTCACCGCGGCTGTCCTCCAAGGCTCTCATCTGTCTGACGTGCTGTATCTCTCTCTCTCTCTCTCTCTCTCTCTCTCTCTCTCTCTCTCTCTCTCTCTCTCTCTCTCTCTCTCTCTCTCTCTCTCTCTCTCTCTCTCTCTCTCTCTCTCTCTCTCTCTCTCTCCACTAAGATACGAGTATCACTCATTCTTTCTTTCTTTTCCGAATAAGATACACGACTTTTGATTTTGGTGAGATGGCTGCAGCTTCTTTTTGTGAGGACTCTCGTGGACAGGCGAGGAGAGGATGCCGCGGAAAAAGGGAGAGTAATGGATGGGGTGGAAAAGAACGAATGATACACTGCGGGAAAGAAAATTAGGTAGAGCAGAATATTAGCTGAGGAACATTAGAACATAATCTTGATATACGTGAATAATTTTTGTGGGTACGTGGATCTTTCTTGCCTTGATATTATATTACTTTCTCTGGGTACGGTGCATTGTTTACTCCTTGTGCTTCTTTATTAAGGGATCAGCCTAAGTAACATGCAAATAAGGGGCATTCCTCTTCCCTGACTCACCAGCACCTCACCCCGTCCCTGCGCCTCGCCCCTGTGTCCCGAATTCCCGGTTAGCAGCGACGGTCCAATCTCAGCTTCTATGCATTTCATTCTGAATCCAGGAAGTTGCAAAGACACGGAGGAGATATGCGGGCAGGGTCCTTGGGAAGGCTCGTGGGGCGGGGAAGGGAGCGGTAAATGGGTGGTGGATATTATGGGGGAAGATGGGATAAAGACACACACACACACACACACACCACCTTGCTACATCTACGTACCTTAGCCTACTCACTTTCGTTTTCATTTTTCCCGCGGAAAATTTCAACCCAAAAGAGAAATTTCTTGAGTACAGACAAGCTCGTTCACTAAGTTGTCTTTTTGCGCCACCAGTCAACACAGTCATGTGTGAACCAAGTGCAGCGAGGAAGTAAAGAAGAACTGATGATTGTTCTTCCAACCTTCTCGCCGCCGAGGCTTTGCGAGAAGAGGATGATGCCTTGTAAGCGAGTGTTGGTCTTCTCTGGTGTAATTTGCTTGTAAGACCACTAATGTTGAGGAAGTCAGGGAAGCTATGAGAATTTCTTTCATTATCGCTGAGAGAGAAGCTGGGTCGTGGGACTCAGAGGTTATTACTGCCCAACAATATTATTCTAGCTTGATGATGCCTTTTGGGAGCAATTTTAATTTTGTCGTAGCCTACGTAAAGTTCTGGAAGCATACTGGAATATTCAAGCGTCGCTCAAAAATAAAACAAGGTACGTTAAAGGGAAGGAGAAAGCAGAGTCCATTGTTTTGAAGGTACTGGGAATTTCACCTCTGCCTTTCCCAGCCTTGAAATCCTCTTTTTTCAATCGACCATCTGCACACAGGGAGTGTTTGTAGACCCGCGCCGAGTCATGCATAATATTCACCCCGCTTTTCAGCACACACGCGTGTACACACACACACACACACACACACACACACACACACACACACACACACACACACACACACACACACACACACACACACACACACACACACACACATACACACACACACACTACAGGTGGCCGAACTATCATGTCCTATCACGCAAGAACGTTTTCATCTCCACGCGAGGCTTCTGTGTGCCATCCCCAGCAAGCCGTGGGGTGCGCATCTGTGAAGTGGCACGGGGGCTCAGCCTTCCAGTACACCCAGCGCAGCCCTCTAAAGGAACATCTGCAGACGGTCCTCTGTGTTCTCTTCGCGTTGCTATCGAGTCTCAAGCCGCCCTCCTCTTCTCTGGATTGCCGGGTGTTGGCGCCTTTGATGGATAGCTTCGAGCGGGCTTCTATTCACTACCGACACCGTACAGTGGATGGGGAGGAGATCGGGACTAGGAGGGAGTGTGTGCATGGGTGACTGGCTAAGCGCTCAGTCGAAAGCTGTTTTTTTTTTTTTTTTTTTTTTATGGCGGGGAAACAAAGCCTTCACACCGCTGTACCAGGTCACATGAAAAGCGGTGATGGTGTCTGCGAATGAGGTCATCGGCGATATTGCAGCAGCAAGGGGAGCCATAGAAAGGGAAGGAGTCATTATTGAAACTGCAACATCCCCCCTCCTGCTTCTAAACTTGAAGGCGGAGTTGACACGTCACTCATTTAGACACTACCATCACAGAGTTCGGGTGGAGGCGGTGGATCTTGGGAGTCGCCATCAATACGC
>NC_087159.1:14427500-14430000 GCF_035594125.1 Scylla paramamosain
AAATACCAATTCAGTAGCTGTACGTGCCCGACAAATACCTTCATCCCGCGCTTAGCTTCGTCAGGACATTAGGTGCTTGAAATTCGCTCTCAGCAGATTTCAAAGAGCGGCACATTCCCCAATTTCAGTGAGCAATTTTGAGAACTTGTGTGCGACTCGCGTGTCTGGCTGGCGCTGCTTCGGGTAGTGTTTCATTCAGTCTTGAAACGCCATGAATGCAGTGAATCATGCAATCTCTCTCTCTCTCTCTCTCTCTCTCTCTCTCTCTCTCTCTCTCTCTCTCTCTCTCTCTCTCTCTCTCTCTCTCTCTCTCTCTCTCTCTCTCTCTCGGGCGTTATTTCAGTGCATGGAAGGTGTACTTTTGTTCTCTTACAGTGTCTTAGAAACAACTGCAGAGCCTTTTTTTCTGCATAATTATTCCGGTGTGTGTGTGTGTGTGTGTGTGTGTGTGTGTGTGTGTGTGTATGACAGTCGATGGGAAATGACTGCTCACTTGACTTTCCCCTCCTTATTGCTTCTGACACAGGTTTGCTCCAGTGCCAGCTTCCATGTGGTTGTTGGTGGTGGTGTTTGTTGTTGTTGTCGTTGTTGTTGTTGTTGTTGTTGATGGTGATGTTCTTGTTGTTTTTGTTGTTAGTGCTCTCCTCCTCCTCCTCCTCCTCCTCCTCCTCCTCCTCCTCCTCCTCCTCCTCCTCCTCCTCCTCCTCCTCCTCCTCCTCTTCGTCTTCCACCTCCTCGTGGTCAGTATTACTGTACACCTTCCCTTTCCTCCAGAAGTGTCCACAGTAACTGCTATGTTTCGTCCTGTGCATGTGTGATTGGTGCTTGTAGCGCTGATTTTTTTCCTTAATGTGAAATGTCTAAGTTGAAATGCCAGCCGGTGCAGCACCACTTCGAAACTACCATTCTTTATTCAATACGTCAGACGCGTTTACCTCACTTCACGGGGCAACACCTCACCGTGCGTCAGTTTTGTCGTTGAATACAAGACAAGCGCGACTCGTACGTCCAACGTTTATCGAGAATGAAGGAGCAGGACACACTGATCACATCTGTCAGCATGAATGCAGGTGGTTGTGAAGTGCTATTCTGCAAATACAACTTTCTATTTGCAGAGGTTTGGCAAGACTATATTTGGGCTGAGATATTTGTTAAGAAGTATAAGGTTAGGTTAGGTTCTGTTCTGTTCGTAAATGCTTGGCCCTCGATCCCGTTTCCTGGTGGTATATGAAAAGATCTACTGTTAAAAAGTTTCGTCCATCCTAGAAATTTATCCTTGACAAAAAAAGGATACAATTAGCTGTTACTGCGTTACAAAGAAATCAGTAATAAAAAAAAGAAAACTAAATTCGTCTTACTTTCACTTTTCATTTTGTTTAAGAACCATATTGTCTTTTTTTTTTTTTTACATCAGCTTATCGTTTCATTTATTTTTAGGTTAGATTACGTTAGGTTAGGTTAGGTTCTGTTCTGTTCGTAAATACTTGGCCCTCGATCCCGTTTCCTGTGTTCCGTGGCCATCCCGGCGTTGGCAGATCTACGCATGCATTTATTTTTATGACATACTGCGGTAAATCCAATAGCAAGTGTCTGTTTGATGCAGAAGAGGTCTAGACGGGCTGCTTTTTGAAAACGGTGGAGACGAGTCAAAGCCGTGTTGACAGGCTGCTGGAGTGGCGACCCGACCGTCGGCCTGGCGAAGAGGCTTTTCCCCGACCCCCCTCGAGACTGTCACATCTGATATTGTAGGAAATCTTTGAATGTTGAATTTTGTAGTGTGCACGTGGCTTCTCTGTGTGATACATTCCTACAGTGCTAAAAATATCTCGTTGCCGCCCTTACATTTTTTTTTTCCTCACCGCTGCTACATTCACACAGTGATAAAAGAATATCCGAGCTGAATCCAATTTCAAATGTTTTATTTTTACTTTTTTCTTTGTTTTGGGCGCTGAGTCTGAAGTGCTGAAAAAAAGAATAAATAAAAATAAAAAAAAACACTTACACGCTGCGTGAGGACTGTCATGATGCAGTTGGTGACTCGTCCCCGTCTGGGAATGATACAGTGAATGATAATCTGGAGGAATGAAGGAAATATTGTAACATGCGCGCGTTTCCCTCCAGATGACATACAACTTCTGTCTTGTACTTTTATCGCCTGTTTTTTTTTTTTTTTTTTTCTCTCGGCGTTCCACGCATCGCCTCCAGAAATAAAACATGACTGTCATTTTTAAAAAGGACGAGGGAAAAGTAACAGAAACATACTCCTCTCTATAAAAGTATTTCTCCATCTACGTCTGTCAGCTTCTCAGAATAAATTCCATGTGAATACTTTTACCGATATGTTCGTTTCGTGGACTCAGAACAAGTACTGCAGTCCGATATGGAGCCCCTTTCATCCCACGTGCGTCAGCGAAATGTTCCTCCATTCACCGTCCTCGCATGTTTTGGAAATAGTGAAATACGAAGCTTGTTACTGGTATATGCAAAAAAAGCACCACTA
>NC_087159.1:14435000-14440000 GCF_035594125.1 Scylla paramamosain
GAGAGACAGAGATGAACCCTTCGAAATGCCCTGCCTCATCTCACTACATCTCCTGTCGTCTTCACTGTCTCCTCCTCCTCCTCCTCCTCCTCCTCCTCCTCCTCCTCCTCCTCCTCCTCCTCCTCCTTCTTCTCAACGTATAAACATCTATATTTAGTTCTGTTTTCCTCCCGCTCCTTCTCCCCTCCCCTTCTTGTCACTGCATTGTAGTCCATATTGTTTTGATCATTCTTAATTTTGTTCGGTGTGTGTATTGTGTTTGGGTCTCTCTCTCTCTCTCTCTCTCTCTCTCTCTCTCTCTCTCTCTCTCTCTCTCTCTCTCTCTCTCTCTCTCTCTCTCTCTCTCTCTCTCTCTCTCGTGCTTATAGTCTTGTCTGTTTTCCCTTTTGTTTTATCTTGTGTTGTTTTCCTCCCTTCCCTCCCTCCCTCCCTCCCTCCCTCCCTCCCTTCCTTCCTTCCTTCCTTCCTCCCTCCCTCCCTCCCTCTCTCTCTCCCTCCCTCCCTCCCTCCCTCCCTCCCTCCCTCCCTCCCTCCCTCCCTCCCTCCTCCTCCTCCTCCTCCTCCTCCTCCTCCTCCTCCTCCTCTTCCTCCTCCTCCTGCTGCAACAGAGCTTCAAAGTATCGTAAGTTCAGAAATCAATACATGCAGTTGCTCTCTCTCTCTCTCTCTCTCTCTCTCTCTCTCTCTCTCTCTCTCTCTCTCTCTCTCTCTCTCTCTCTCTCTCTCTCTCTCTCTCTCTCTCTCTCTCTCTCTCTCTCTCTCTCTAAGGGCGTAAATAGCACGTAACGGACAGGTGCTCACCCAGGTAGAAAGAAGGAAAGAGTGAAAGAGAAAAAGAGAAAAGGGGAAAGAGGAAACAGAAAAAAAAGATTGAAGAATGAAGTAAAATGAAAAATAGATGAAGGGAGTGAGTAGCGACGACGAGGAAGAGGGAAAGGGGGAAACAAGGGAGGAAAACGAGGAAAAGGGGAAAATGTACTGTTAAAAATGAAGATACAGGAGTAAAAAAAATAGGTATGAGAGAGAGAGAGAGAGAGAGAGAGAGAGAGAGAGAGAGAGAGAGAGAGAGAGAGAGAGAAGGAAAAGAAAGGGAGGTACATAGGCAAACAGACTCAGGTCATAGAGAGGGGAAAAAGAGAGAAGGAACGAGAAAAAGATAAAGAAGATCCTGGAAGAAAAAAAAAGTAAATCAAAGAAGAGGAAACTTGAAGCTAGAAGGATTCAAGAACAGAAAAAAAAACACAAAACCCCTAAAACTATGAACAAAGAAATAGTGATAGAACAGAATGAAAGAGGGAGGAAACGATACGTACAAAAGAAAAACAGGGTTAAGTGAAATAGAGCGGAAAGAGAAAAGGCAAAAGAGGACAAGGGAAAAAGGAGGATAGATAGGGAGAAAGAAAGAAAGAGGAGTGCTGTAAACTGTCTAATGGAGTGGCATACGCTGGGAATGAAGGGAAGTGATTAAAGTTGTAGTTACTAAAAGGAGGCCGGAAGAAAGGTGACGGAGAGAGGAAGGCGGGACACCATGTTCGGAAGAGGAGGAGGAGGTGGTGGTGGTGGTGGTTGTGGTGGTAGTGGAGGAGTACAAGGAGGAGAAAAAGGAGGTGGAGATAAATTTAGAGAAAGGAAAAGGAGGATATAAGCATGAGAGTAAAGGAGGAGGTGGAACCAGGAGGAGTAGGAGCTGAAAGAGGAAGAGGCGCAGCGGAAGAAGAGGTAGCATCAAATGAAACGCAAATGAAGCATGAGGGAATAAAACATGAGGTCAAGCGTAGGCAAGAATAATGAAGGGAATGCATGAATAGTGCGAAATGATATGCACACACCAAACACATGAAAGAAAAATAGCAGCACAGAGGGAATACAAGAAAGAGAGAGAGGAATGCCACATCCAAAACAAAAGCTGTGGAAAATGAGAAATTATACGAAGTGAGAAATATCAGACCGTCAAAAAACAAGTGCCAAGAGGGAATAGAAGGAGAGGGGAATACCATGTTCGAAACAAAACCTGAGGAAAGTGAGAAATTATACCAGTACAGAATTTTCAGCCCCTCAATTCTCGCAGGAGACTGATCAGAAAATGTTGCCTCCACCGCAGCGTCCCTCATTGACTACGAGGGAATGCGGAGAAGTGAAGGGAAGTGAAGTGAAGTGAAGTGAAGAGAGGGCAAGGGAGAGGAAGCGGAGCCTCAGGTAACACGGAAGACCAGCACACCTGTCTACCTTCTCTCCTTCCTGGTTCTCTGCTTCCCCTCCTCCTGCTGACAAGCAACATCCTCCAGACTACGGGTTAAGTGAGGAAGGAGAGATAGAGGTGTAGAGAAAAAGATACCTGTTGATACCTGCCTGAAATCTCTCTTTGATGGTGCCACTCCTTGCTTCATGAAGGAATCTTTTGTACTTTTCTTCACTTTGTTGTTTTCAATTTCTTCCTTAAGTGCCTTCATTTCTCCTCCGTGGACGAAATCAATCTTCTGCTTCAGTGGTTTGTGGGCGTTGGAGGTGAGGGGCATGGCGGCTTCGAGACACGACGAGGTAGACAAAGGAAACAAAGAGCCACACGAAGATTCACACTTGGGCGAGTTAAGGTGAGTGAGTCTTAGGTCGGAGGCTTCAGTTGGTACAATAAGGGTTTATCTCCTGAAGTGAAGGACTAACAAAGCGAACACCAGTTTAAAAAGCAATCTAAAAATGCCAAAAGAACTTTAATATTTACGGCGCAACGAATAGACAGAGCGGTGGCCGAGCAAGCAAAGCTGATAGTGGCGGAGTTAACCAAATGAAGTGCAACTATTTCAAAGGCATAAGCCAGGTGACAGGAATATTAGCTTGTATTTCCGCAGTATTCCCTCTGCCGCCAATCAGAAGGACGGAAAGGAATTGCGCACAAGCTATTCGGTAATTACTAGGCATATCTGTTTATGTGAAGAAAAATATTTTGATGCCGTAATTAACGTACTGGTTTATTTCTGTCATGGGTAAGTTCCAAGTTGTTGCTTTGATAGTTGTTGCAAGCTGCCAGTGGTCATGTCAAGCAGTGTCAACTGGGTAAATGTTTATCGTGTTCTAGTCGCGTATGAGTAACCTGAGTAGAAATTTCTATAACATTTTGTAACTTCAAATTCTGTTCTTTTCCTTTTTATTGGTTATTTCGTAAGAAAAGTCGTCGCGGTCAGCTGCTCGATCAGGTCACTTGCATAACATCGAGAAACACTGGAGGTTTTGTACTCCTAGACAACCTTGTTCTCTTGACCCTCTTGGAACATGTATGAGGCGGCAAGCTGTCCGTATTTTGTAGGATTCGTTAACAAGGACACGAATGCCATTAAATTGGTCTTGGCCTTGCTCTTGTGTAACTGGAAGGAGGTACAAGTGCAGGAAAGGAGAGAAGCTAGGAAGCCTAATATCTGACCTTAGACAACCTATGTAGCTCCCTTCTGTGGTGGTTGTCTTTATAACAGATGAGAGACGGTGATGAAGACGCCCTGTATAGGCACAGATTCAAACCCTGGAATATCTTGAGGTTCTGATATGATTGATGCTCTTTATTAATGCTACCTCGCCAGAACAGTATTGATACAAAGCACTCCAGACGCTGATTAATAACTGTGTTAGTTAATCATCTATTCTTATCTTCAATTAATACGCTATTAATATACCTGGAAGCTGTCAACACCTCTTTCTTATGTCAGAGAGAGAGAGAGAGAGAGAGAGAGAGAGAGAGAGAGAGAGAGAGAGAGAGAGAGAGAGACAGGAAGGCAGGCAGGGAGTCAGGAATGTCGGACACACAAATGAATAAAATAAATGTAAGAAAAGAAAAATGTGTTAGCTCAGAATAACAAAGAATGACATACACTTTACATGTTTGCCATTCTTTTGTTATTCAGAGCTCCATCACATTGCCTTTTGTACGCATATATTTGTTATTCATTATTTGACATTAAGTCGAAGAAAAGATAGATAGATAGATAGATAGAGAGAGAGAGATAGAGATAGATAGATAGATAGATAAATAGAGAGAGAGAAAGAGAGAGAGAGAGAGAGAGAGAGAGAGAGAGAGAGAGAGAGAGAGAGAGAGACTAAACACACAACTACCAATTTATTTCAAGCCTAACATCCAACACGGTAGCAGCTTAAATCTATCAAGCACCTTCCCTTTCGTTTGGCGGCGCTCAGTACCTGCTTAGCCGCCACACTGAGTCAGCTGCCCAAGCCTCGCGCCGAGCAGAGAGTGATGGGCACTGGGCGAGGCGAGCCCAATGTAAAAATAACACAGTCGATAGCAGATCTTTGGCTACTTAGACGAAATACGAGCCACGATGGACATAGGAAGATAGTATAGTTTTTTTTTTCTTTTATGTTCTTTTCTTCGTTCTCTCTCTCTCTCTCTCTCTCTCTCTCTCTCTCTCTCTCTCTCTCTCTCTCTCTCTCTCTCTCTCTCTCTCTCTCTCTCTCTCTCTCTCTCTCTCTCTCTCTCTCTCTCTCCCCCAGTGATCAGTAGCATCTGGAAAAATACAACAATGCCAATTACTAAGCTGGAAAAAATAATGTTTTCTTTTGGGTGTGTTCGTTACTGAAAATCTAGACATCACTTTTTCACTTCTATTAACACTTTTTTTGTTTTGTTTTATTATTACTCCTACTCTTATTCCTCTTGTCTTTTCTCTTCCCCCCTCCCTCTCTCCCCCTCCTCTCCCGTCCCTCCTGCTGCTGTTATTCTCTCATCCCTCAGCTATCTATAGGCTCTCACAACAGACGTCATTCACCCCACCCTCTCCCCTCGCCCCTTCACCCCTTCACCTCGACCTTTTTAGCAGCAGCCTCCCATCCGCCTCCCTCATCCGCTCTCCCCCCACACACCCCTGTCATGTACCATCTTCTTCCCCACCCCCACTCTTCCCCGCCTCTTCCCCTCCTCTCAAGCTGTAATGACGCTTCGTTCTTCTTCTTACCCCATCTCCCCTCCTCCTTCTCTTCCTCTCCTCCCTTGGTTCCCC
>NC_087159.1:14447500-14487500 GCF_035594125.1 Scylla paramamosain
TCTCACTTCTCTGACATTATCTTTTTTATTTTTGTCTCCATGTGTCTGTTCCCCCTCTCTCTCTCTCCCTCCCTCCCTCCCTCCACCTTGTTGCCATACCTGCATCTGCTCCTGAGCCAGGCTACCTTTTTTTAGCACTGCTGTTATTATTCCTTTACTGGAACGTTCTCATTCCAAAACTCATTCCGAATTCATGAAATTATCACACACACACACACACACACACACACACACACACACACAGAGAGAGAGAGAGAGAGAGAGAGAGAGAGAGAGAGTGTGTGTGTGTGTGTGTGTGTGTGTGTGTGTGTGGGCGACGCCAAAGTAACACCCTGGCTTCCACAGTCTACCTTCCTCAGGTGCCCTCAGGTACACGCGGTAAAAGAGTGTCGATCCACAGGGAGTGCGATGCCTACAGTAAACATTATAGCAACCCCTGATGTTGTGGAAGAGTTGGAATGCCTTGCTGTGGCTTGTTCGTAAGATTCGAACCACTCAGCGATTGTTTCATAACTCCGATCCTAAAACATGCCATACATTTCCAAGAAGTTTACGTGGCTATCTTCATATCATGGTCATGCAGCAACCATGGAAACGTCACAGGCGATACGCGGGGCTATTGTAGCCCTCCATGCTGGGAGTTACAACAGGGCTACCAATGTGTATTAAGTCGTCCACTACTTTTCACAGTTCCGTGGTGTCAGAATGATGTACCGCGTGTACACATTCATTAATCAACCCGAGGAAAGAATGGACAACTTGAGTGACCTGCATGCCGACTGCCTCATCCAGAAATCGAAGAGGGACCCACGGATACGTAGCCAGGCCCTCTGGCCACTGCACTAGAGAAGCGTTTTATGGATTAAACAATACAAATGCCAGTGACGTTTTATTTTACCAGTTCGCACGTCATGGCTTTCAAAGATATATAACATTTCGAGATGCGACCTTTACCACTTTGTCTTATTAGCCTTCAGCCTCGCCACAACCAGCTCGTGTGTCAGTAATTCCCGTAACGTTTTCTTCCATGCCATGTGTATTTCACGCTCCAAGCACCGTGAAAAATGCACCAGCACCTCCCAAGCGCTGTCCAGGCACACGTAAAATCTGCTTTTTTTTTTTATACCTTGGGCGCCAACTCACTATCTCAACGGCAGATACTATTTCTCATCTGCTGTGCTAGGGTGTGAGAGAGGCAAGTGCTCGACCATATTATTTTTTTTTCTCCCTTCTTTTACTCGCTATATTTTTATTTGATTTATATTTTGATCATCTTTTTTTCACCTTTTTTCTTCTTTACCTCGGTCACTTTAATAGGCTCTTTCTTTTCTTTAAACTCCAGTGTTTCTTCATCTACGTATATTCATTTACATATGCTAATTTATTTTTCTTTTCCTCTTTCCCCATCCAGCTCTCCCTTTCTTCCCGTCAACCTCAATTCTTACTTTTCTCCTGCATTCTATTTACGTCTCTAACTCGTTGACCTCTATTTTTATTTATTTTTTTCAGTCTGCCTCTCTACACCTGTCTGCTTTTCACCTTCACTTCATTCCTCCCATTTTCCCCCTCTATCTCGCTTCTTCTTGACATGTTCCTTTTCTTTTTCATCCCTCACTTGCCATCCGTCTGCTTTCCACCTTCGTTCTTTTCTTCCCTTTCTCTGTTTCTCACTCCTCCTCCTCCATCTTCTCTCTTTCTCCATATGGTCTTCACCCATTATGCTGCTGCTCCTCCCTTTCTCTCCCTGTTCCTCACTCCTTCTCCTCCTCCTCCTCCTCCTCCTCCTCCTCCTCCTCCTCCTCCTCCTCCTCCTCTTTCTTGTCTTCAACGCCTCACGCCCTCGATAGATGGAAATGGCGTAGGTGTGGTGAATTTTCGCTGTATCGAGGCTGGTGCTGCATAATTACATGTCATCCCTGCCACAACTGCCTTCGCTCGCCGTGTACTTCCAATTCACTAGCGGTTTTTCTACCTTAGCTTCCGTATTTCACATCTGCTCAACTTTTGTCTTTTGTCTGTTCGACTCTCTCTCTCTCTCTCTCTCTCTCTCTCTCTCTCTCTCTCTCTCTCTCTCTCTCTCTCTCTCTCTCTCTCTCTCTCTCTCTCTCTCTCTTAAACATACACGTTACCACATAGACAAATGGAAACACATGAAACCTAATTTTTCGTTTATTTCCTTGCTTATTAGAGAGAGAGAGAGAGAGAGAGAGAGAGAGAGAGAGAGAGGGAGAGGGAGAGGATAAAAACTCCAGTAAATAAAGGACAAAAGGTAAGGCAAACATCACAACCAGAACATAATGTGTGTGTGTGTGTGTGTGTGTGTGTGTGTGTGTGTGTGTGTGTGTGTGTGTGTGTGTGTGTGTGTGTGTGTGTGTGTGTGTGTGTGCGTGCGTCCGTGCGTGTGTGTAGAGAAAAGAAAAGTATAGAAATCAGGCAGAGGAACGAGGCAAAAATACCATCCTGCAGGTCTCGCTCACCGTAATTGCCTCGATTTTTTGCACCTAGATTTTTTTTTACTATCGTGTCTTTTTTTTTTTTTTTATTCCTCATATGAAGGCTCCCGATGTAGCGCTATTTTTTTTGTGTGTATGTCTTTTTGTGTTGCTTTCTTTCTTTTCTTTTTTCCTTTGTAGACCTGATGAACGGAGGGAGAGAGGGAGTGAGTCCTCTTTTTTTTTTCTCTCTCTCTCTTATTCTGTTTCTTTTTCTCTCGTAGCTGGTCACACGTGTTGGCATTTACTGCGCTAGTTTCGCATTCTGCTGCTTCTGTCGGAATTAGGCGCTTGTTTCTCATTCTAACGGGCTTAAAAAAGGAAGTGAATGAGAAGGTCAACCAATCACGGCTTTCAGAAGGATTTCAAGGCACAGAACTCGCGTTAAGGAGAAGAAAATTAACTATACTTATTTTCTCTGTCTACACCTTTTTTTATTCCAGATCGTAAAAAAAAATCATGCTTCCATATGGTTGGCAAGTTAATTACAGTCTTTCAGTCAGCATCTGGTGGTAGCGTGTCTATCAGCCCACCTGTTCTCTCCACCCTCGGTGATAGAAACGCATTACTTAGCTGGCAATAATTGTAGTTTGTTTCTTCGCTTCATCTAGTCACTCAACATTTTCATCGCTATTTGCCTCTTCGGTCCTCAGTCACGTGTCACTTCCGGGCATTTCTTTCTTGCTTAGCACCCACGTCTAGACACTGAATAATATAATCTTTTGATTCCCTCTTCTTTGTTACTGGTGATGGTAAAGTTTAAGTAGTGCAGTAAATTATATATTGTAAAGATAAGGTTGATTTGACTGGTTTAATCGGGAGTTTCGGGCCAGAGAGAGAGAGAGAGAGAGAGAGAGAGAGAGAGTAATCAACATCTCCCAGCTTTTATACATAAGAAACCAAGAACACTAAATAAAAACAAATAGAAAAAAAGTATATATGTACGAGGAATTACGCAACGAAAAATAAAAATAAAGAGTCACATATCAGGATAAAAAAAATCTTGCTCTACATTTTCCATATTTGCTTTCCAACGGACATTTCAACTACTTTTTTTTATTTCTATTCTCCACTTGGGTACGAAAGTAACGAAAGTACAAAAAATTAAAGTAACATTAAAGTGGAAAGTAATAAGCAAGTAGGTGTTTCGTATATTTAGCTTACGGGAGTGACAGAGGGACGAGGGTTAGCAGAACACGCTAGGAGACAGGTAGGAGGAGGTGACATGGAAGACAGGGAGGAAGAGGAGACAAGGAGGAAGACAGGGAGAAAGAGGAGACAGGAATGAAGAGGTGACATGGAGGATGAGAGGGAGGAAGAGGAGACAAGGAAGAAGACAGGGAAGGAGAGAAGACAGGGAGGAAGAAGTGACAAGGAGGCAGACAGAGAGAAGAGGTGACAAAGGGGGAAGACAAGGAGGAAGACAGATGGCTGAGAGAAGCAAGATCTGGAGATGTCTGTTGATGTCTGCTGACTCTTTGGATATTCTCTCTCTCTCTCTCTCTCTCTCTCTCTCTCTCTCTCTCTCTCTCTCTCTCTCTCTCTCTCTCTCTCTCTCTCTCTCTCTCTCTCTCTCTCTCTCTCTCTCTCTCTCTCTCTCTCTCATTAGCCATCATCGCAGCCATTTCACGCGTCAGCATTGCATTGACTCATATATCGTATTGATGTTAATAAATGTCCCCGAAGTGTTGGCAATATTCATAGTAATTAATATGGATTTTATGTACTAATTATCCTGATTGTGATGTATTAATGTTGTTATAATTATTAGCTTGTGTGGTGATGGTGTTGGTAGTAGTAGTAGTATTAGTAGTATTATTATTATTATTATTATTAGTAGTAGTAGTAGTAGTAGTAGTAGCAGCAGCAGCAATAGTAGTACACCGTACGTTTTCTTCACTTTTACTTCCCCCTACTTTTCTTTTCACCTCTCTCCTCCTCTTCCTCCCTCTTTTAGTTCTTTCCTCCCTGCCTTGCCTTCCACACCAGGTATGTGTAGTTAAGTCATCAAACGTCGCTTAAAAAAAAAAAAAGTAATTTTACATTTTCATTTGCTTTTTCCTTTCATGTCTCGTATTGACAAACATTAAAGGTTTTCCAGGAAGCAGTTTTTTTTTCTCTCTTTTTTTTTTTTTTTTTTTTTTTTTACTCGTCTTGTAGAATATTTCTCACCTTCCATTCCAAAATACTGAAACTGAAGACACAGCCAGCACTCACATGGTCAGATTGCAATGAGATCAGTGTTAGAAGGCAGCCGAGTACTGGAGACTCGGAACAGACTTGCTGATTCGGGAGCAAAGTGGAGGGTCCGCGGTGTGAGGTCACGCTGTATTCCGGGTGATGGTCAAGGAGAAAAAAATGTTTGGTAGAGATTGAATGACTGATTGGATTTTGGCGCGGTAGGAAAGAGGGCATGTAGTGGAGAGAACCGGCAGATTTGGATGTGGAAGGGAATTAAGTGTGCACGCGCATGTGTGTGTGTGTGTGTGTGTGTGTGTGTGTGTGTGAGGAGGGGTTGATTGATGGATGTGTATTTGAGTGTCACTGAGCAGTAGAATTCTGAAAGATTTTAAAAGCACATCAAAAATTTTAACTTTTCCATTTGAGTATTGTCCCTTCCACCTCTCCCTTTTCCCAACGAGTTTAAGTGGGTGGTTGGTGGATGTATGTGTGTGTGTGTGTGTGTGTGTGTGTGTGTGTGTGTGTGTGTGTGTGTGTGTGTGTGTGTCACTGACGTAGGACTCTGAAAGATTTTAAAAGCATATCAATCTAAAAGCATATCAAACATTTAAACTCTTCTCTCTGGGCATTACCGCTTCCACCTATCCCGCATTGAGGTTAAGGGCAACATTCAACATTCAGCAAGGCCAGCATGTCCCTGTGTCCTCCATCCAAGGTTATCCCGGGCAGAGCAAAGAGGTGGTAACTGAAGAGATTAATGGATAGATATATGTCTGTCCGCTAGTTTTTCTTCCCTCCTCAGTCTCCCTGCTGCTTCCCCTGTCAGCCACCTGGGCACGAAAAGTCTCCTAACGTCAAGGGTTCCAAGTTTTTTGTCCCTGCCTGTCTAGCAAATACTGGCCAGATATTAGTATCTCTCC
The DNA here is from genome assembly GCF_035594125.1 of Scylla paramamosain. Classification (NCBI taxonomy): domain Eukaryota; kingdom Metazoa; phylum Arthropoda; class Malacostraca; order Decapoda; family Portunidae; genus Scylla; species Scylla paramamosain. The sequence continues at coordinate 14,453,094 of NC_087159.1, forward strand.
CCAAATTAGTGCACTATATAATATTATGAAGTCTCTCTCTCCGCACTGGCTGGCGTGAGGGTCAGTGTGTGTGATATTAAGGTCAGTGTGTACATACAGTAGGCGGGAAATCAGGTTAAGTGTGTGTGTGTGTGTGTGTGTGTGTGTGTGTGTGTGTGTGTGTGAGATGACGGCTGGAGTGGGTTAGCAGGAGCGTTGCTGTGAAATTGTGCCTCTGGTTACGTATATGTATTTTCACATGTTGGTTTATTTCGTTTTATTATTATTATTGTTATTGTTATTATTATTATTATTATTATTATTATTATTATTATTATTATTATTATCGCCATATTTTATTGCTAAAAATACGGTGTTGCTGAGTTGATTATGTGGAGTCGATTTGTTTTAGCGTTTGTTGTTCTTCTTTCTCTTGTTCTTGTTACTTTTCATTATAATTATTATTATTATTATTATTATTATTATTATTTATTATTATTATTATTATTATTATTATTATTATTATTATCAATAGTAGTAGTAATAGTAATAGTAGTAGTAGTACTAGTAGTAGTAGTAGTAGTAGTAGTAGTAGTAGTAGTAGTAGTAGTAGTAGTAGTAGTAGCAATAATAGTAGTAGTAGTGTCATCATTATCATTATTTTTACCATCATCCTAATTATATATCAACTATCATCATCATTATCATTACCATCGTTCTTAGACAATAGCTGTATTCGTATATCTGCACAGCACCACCAAACACACCACTGTAACGCTCATCAATCATACACAAAAGCAATAGACTCCATAACCGCCAGCCTTTGTGCCGGTGTGCAGGCTGCATGTCAGACACATTATTCCGCCACCCAGGGAGGAGAGAGTTTAGTCAGATATAACAGGAACTCGTTATTACGGTTTATTCTTCGCTTTGCTCTGTGCTCTTAGCGTGATTCCCTGAGGCGAGGCGTCCTGGCGCGGAGGTAATAACTGAGTGACGTTCACTGGGGAGAGAGAGAGAGAGAGAGAGAGAGAGAGAGAGAGAGAGAGAGAGAGAGAGAGAGAGAGAGAGAGAGAGAGAAAGCAATGACAGGCAAGCATAAAAGACGCAGACAGAAATCGTGGGCAGAATTCAACCTTCGCTCCTCATATATTGAATAATAAAAGCAGCGGCAAGAAGTGGAAGGCTTGTGTGTGTGTGCATTTAGAAGCATACCAATTTGGAGGTGAAATATTTTAATGACTATTGTGCGTCACCACCCTAAGCATGGATGAAGTATTTAATTACCTGAATACACTACATTGCTGAAGAAATTCAAGTGTGTGCCTGTGTGTGTGTGTGTGTGTGTGTGTGTGTGTGTGTGTGTGTGTGTGTGTGTGTTCACGGTAGTGAATTTGAAAAAAATAATAATAACTTCTCAGTTTGATATCAATAGGAATTGAACATTGTTGCATTTGTTATACAGGGTGTAACGCGAGTTTCTGCAAATACTGAGAGGTGAAAGAACGTGTAATTCTAAGTAGAAAATGTTCTATACACATATGCACTTTAAGGCTTTGTTTACCCGTCAGAGGAGTTGAAAATGTATGGGACTCGCGGCTGTGCTCTGCGTGTAGCTATGAGGTGACAGACAGACACAGTTACATTGTCATAGCCTCGGAGGTGCCACTTGGTCAAATTACGAATGGTTTGATCTTACTTTTTGCTAGCTGTGGAACATTACACCATCTTATAACAAGACAAATGGTAATAAAAAGCATGTAATTTACCGATAAACATTACACGACAGCATTATTGCGGTGATTAAAAGTATTCCTGTAAAATACTACGTGGCATCATCACTCAGCTGTTTTCAAAGTCGCTCGGACTAGCTCCCCCTCCTCCTTCCCTTCGATGATGCCACGTAGCATTTTACAGGAGTACTTTTAATCACCGCAATAATGTTGTCGTGTAATGCTTGTCGATAAATTACATGCTTTTTAAATACCATCTGTCTTGTTATGAGATACTGTAATATTCCTTAGCTTGAAAAAAAAAAAAAAAATAAGATTAAACCACTCGTAATTTGACCAAGTGGCACCTCCGAGGCTGTGACAATGCAACCGTCTGTCCATCACCTCATAGCTACACGGAGAGCACACCCACGAGTCTTATATTTTCAACTTCTCTGACGGGTAAACAAAGCCTTAAAATGCATATGTGTATAGAACATTTTCTATTTGGACTTACACGTTCTTTCACCTCTTGCAGTATTTCCAGAAACTCGCGTTACACCCTGTATGTTATTTATTAATAGTTAATGATATTGGATTGATATTAACGAAATGTCAGTGTGGTCTGTCGCTTACACCTTTGTTATATTCACTCAGATACCTGTCTAGTAAATATAACAAAGACAACCTTGAAAGAAAGAAAGAACAGAGAAACATTTCTCCACCAACACAAATTTAATGTGGATGTGTTGGCCTTCATTGTTGCTATAAACAACGGTGTGACGCGGGAGTGAGGTGAGGCCGCCATTACACAAGAAGCGTCCCGTATTGCAACATCAACGTACGAAGAAAAACACTATTAAACAAAATTTACATAACTGCTTTGTACTTGAAAAATAATTACATTTTTATATAAGTGATGCTGGAACTTGGGAGTACGGCGAGACTCATTATACAAGAAGCGTCCTATACCGAGGGCTTAAAAAAATAAATAAGTAAATAAATAAATAAATAAAAAACATTAAACAAAAAGTATAAAACTGTTGTGAACTGAGAATGTAACAAACAGCCGCGGGCGACATGAATGTTATTGATGTGAGCTAACGTCATCATCATCGCCTCGCCTTTATTTACACACGCGCAAGAAATTTAAACTGGTGTAGATAATGAATAAATGGACGGCGTGCGTGGCGGCTATTCCTGCTGGGGTGTGCTGGGCTGCTGTATCACGGCGAGGCACAGACAACACGAATATTTATTGTGATAACTCCTAACTCATCATCTGTGCATAAATAGAGACTTGGCGCGGCGCTGGTAGCTCTAGCTGCGTGCCGCTCATATATACCAATACATAGATAAATAAGTACAGACACCAATAATGACAGCGGTGGATTTTAATATACATGCAGTTTATCGTTTAAAGAAATTAGAGTATACGCCAAGTTAATATCTGGCTTATCCACTATTGGATTCATCTTTATTAAATTTCTGTTACAGAAAAAAATTCAGAAGAGTCGGTTCCGCCGCTGCCGCCCCGTCCCATTTTGGCCCAGACAAGATACAGGACTGCGGGGCGGCGGCCGGATTGCAGCACTGATTAACTGATGCCCTGCTGATTCATGCTGATCGCGGGGATTAGGCGGGAGTGGAAAAATAATGCACAATTCTCCCCGCCAACAAATTATCGCTCAGGTCGTGCATAACATCGAACTTTTCGGGAATAGCCGGTGGTTTGCGAAATTATGGCAAAATTCGAGCTCAGCAGGAGGTGCATTCTTTCCCCCGCCGCCCGCTGCACGCAGGACGGCGCCACGGCCTCCTGTCCACGTCAGAAATGCAAAAGGCTAATCAGTGACCGAGTTCCTTCATCTCCTCAGCCGGAAATTATGGAATGGAGAATCCTCCTCTATTTCTTCCCAAGACATAAGATTTTAAAATAGGAGACAAGAGGATATCAGAGAGAGAGAGAGAGAGAGAGAGAGAGAGAGAGAGAGAGAGAGAGAGAGAGAGAGAGAGAGAGAGAGAGAGAGATAACCAGCTATTTATATTCTTCCTCCTTATCATCTAAGCCGGCCAACCGTCATCTTTTCTTTATCCGGGTTAAAGCTTCTTCCCTTTCCCTCCTACCTGGTTGGCTGTCATGTCGCCCCCTGACTACGATAGGTACAGCATGACCCACAACACCGTAACACCGTCACTTACTAATACAACAGAACGCCTTCATCGCCCTTCGCACTTTACGAAAAGGTCACACGAGCTGATAGGTGACCATAAATTAACCTTTAGAGTAGTGCACTCAGCTCGCCACTTTAACAGTCACAGAGGGAGTGGGATCGAAGCTGTCCTGCGGGTGTGAGTGAGGACTAGTGGTTAGGGCGTAGAATGTCCCTGAAGGCATGCACGACACAGAAACACTCGCACGAAAACTGTTAGGTATTCGCAGTGACGGGACTTAACATTCTCTCTGGCTCCGTGGTCGACTTCTTGTTGATTTTCGTTTTTGTTTTTCCTTCTCCCGTGTGTGTGTGTGTGTGTGTGTGTGTGTGTGTGTGTGTGTGTGTTTGTTTGTTGTGATAACCTAAAAATGTGTGTGTGTGTGTGTGTGTGTGTGTGTGTGTGTGTGTGTGTGTGTGTGTGTGTGTGTGTGTGTGTGTGTGTTTCGTGATAGCCTAAAAGAACCACTATCCAGACCTTGCCCCTAAAGAACGTGTAGGAGGAAGTCTGAGCCGCCTTTCTGTAAGTCCTTTGTACGACATCTCCCTTCCTTCTCCCCACCTCCCGACACACCCACCAAAGGCTCCGCTACAAAACTATGGAGATGTAAAAAGGAGTAATATTTTAGTTTCTCCTTGAATTCCCTCTTGCTCTTTGTCGAGGAACACTCACCCTCATTTTTGGCGACCCCTTGACTTCCTTGTTCCACCCTCCTCTGCTGCAGGTGTGTGCCGAGCTGTGTTAGAGCGAGGGAAAGGGAAGAGGGAGGGAGGAATAAGGAGTCAAAAGGGAGGAAACGCCTGCAGGAGGACGAGGAGGAGGGAGAAGTTGGGGGAGGAAGGACAGAGAGTGCTAGGGCTGAAAGAGGGAGAACACGTAGAAAAAAAGTGAAATGTGAAAAATAAATAGGAAAAAGCATTGACATGTGCGAAGATATGAGAGAAGAAAGGTGGATTCATTTGGAATAAGACGCCTGCAGTGTAAGGTCGGGGGGAAAGAGAGAGAGAGAGAGAGAGAGAGAGAGAGAGAGAGAGAGAGAGAGAGAGAGAGAGAGAGAGAGAGAGAGAGAGAGAGTCACTAGAACCTCACTGATGACATATAAATGAGCACAAATACCACATGACCACTATCACTCACCACTTCTCTACTCACACATGAAAAAAATAAAAGAAAATACGTGATACTACCAGTTTTTGCCGCACTGACGCACGAAAATAGACGGAAAAAAAAACAGGGAATTTGAAGGGTTACTTGTAAGGCGATAGGAGAGGACTTGCCATTCATTACTGTCTGTTTTCTTTCCACAGCCCGTCCACTTATTTGTGCTTAGGCCGCTGGGAGAGGAGAAAGAAAAGAAAGAAAGAATAAGAGGAGGAGGAGGAGGAGGAGGGGGTTAGTAACTAAGGGTAACTAAGGGGAACTTTAAACACACACACACACACACACACACACACACCTTTCCTCCTGGGACTGACTATTATCTCGAAAACCTTACAAGAGTTCATCTTTATCTAAAAGTCGCTTTGATCAGACGGGGAGCTCTCTTTCTCTCTCTTTCATCTTATTTCTAAGGCTAGCGTTGCGAAGAGCAGGCCCTCTTGACATATATAAAAGATGTGTGGTGAGAGAGAGAGAGAGAGAGAGAGAGAGAGAGAGAGAGAGAGAGAGAGAGAGAGAGAGAGAGAGAGAGAGAGAGAGAGAGAGAGAGACCCCTTTCAAGACATCAAGTTGTATTCGCATATAAGATACCAAGGTTGGTGCAATTAACAAGTATTCACTACAGGGCAAGTGTACCTGCCTCGTATATGGCGACGCATTTTATACAGTGACGTGAACTGAAAACATGGCTTTCACCTTTTATTTTTGTAGTGTGTGTCCTTCTGTCTGTCTGTGTGTGTTTATTTATTTCATATACATTCAATTTATGTGTGTGCGATTTTTTTTTGTGTGTGTTTGTTTTACGTATGTGTATTTTGCATATATATGATCAGTGTTTTTTTTTATATTTTCTCTCATTGTGTATGTGACGTTGGATGGGGTATTTTTACAGCGGGTTATTGGGGCTGAAAGGGCGAGAGGAGGCGATGGTGGGCTGTCACCTTGCCACTTTCGTGTTTATTGTATATGGACATCATGTTCCCTTCCAGGTCAGCCGCCCCTTCGGTGACGGGAGCGTGGGATGAGCGGGGGCAGGTGGCGACGCTCAGGTAGGCACGCAAAGGTAACGTGTTTAATTAAGTAATTTTTATTTTATTTTTTCTTAATTTTCTTCCCTCTCCTTTCTTACTTTCTCGTGTTCCCTTTCCTTAACGCATTCTTCCTCGTTTTCGTATTCTTCGTTTCGTCGCTTTGAGGGGCGCGGATCAAAGTGGCTCAAACACACAAGAAGCCTTTGGGAACCTAGTAGATGTCAGGCTGAAAAAATAAAAGAATAAATCCTACCTGACGAGAAAGAAAGGTTCCCAAGGTTGATTAGCAGACTTAAAAGAGCAACACACACACACACACACACACACACACACACACACACACACACACACACACACACACACACACACACACACACACACACACACCTCCCTTCCCCATCCCATCCTCCATACCTCCCATCAATTCCCCTCCCTCTCTCCCTATACAAACATCAAACGATACGGAAAAGATGCGCACTTTTACGTTCACTAGTTTGTTGTTCGGCATTCAGTGGAACCCGGCAGTCGAACCACTCTATCAAAACAAAGCGGATACGCATAGTACTAGAAAACAAAGAGAAAGGAAAAAAATAGAAAATAAGCCACAGACAGTGTTCATTGCACAGTTTGACGCGTTTGGCGTTGAAAACCTCATCATTTTCCAATGTGAGAAACGACTTTGTAAGATTGAGTGGGAAATTTTTAAACCCTCTGTAAAAATGTACCATAGTTTTCCATTTTCTCTTCTTTTTTGTGACCATTTTTTTCACGTATCAAATCCAGGCATCATGTCAGAATGGAAGTGTAAAGAGTTAGGATTTTAACACAAATGCTCGCCCTCCCGGTACAGACTAACACAGTAAACAATAGCAAGGGAACGAGTGGGACCCATACAGCCAGCGCGAGTATGGGCGAGGTTAAAACATCATTGTTTTTTTTGTTTTTGTTTTTTTCATTGCCGAGAAAATAATGTTGATGCCTAACAAGCTTGTTACGTGCAGTGATTGTTTAGGAATGTACATATACTCGTATATATATATATATATATATATATATATATATATATATATATATATATATATATATATATATATATATATATATATATATATATGTTGGATGATTCTCTCTCTCTCTCTCTCTCTCTCTCTCTCTCTCTCTCTCTCTCTCTCTCTCTCTCTCTCTCTCTCTCTCTCTCTCTCTCTCTCTCTCTCTCTCTCTCCGTCTGTATATTTATATGTGTGTCAGAGAAATGAAGAAATGCTGTTACCTTTTTCTTCATCACATATAAAGTCTTTATTTTCCATGGTACATTTGGCCTTCCTCCCCCGCCAAAAAAAAATAAAGGGAAAAAAATACGCATATACTGCAAACGTTCTAAAACCAACTCTCCTGAAATCATGGTCCAAACTGGAACGAATTTTTTTGTAATTTTTGAAGGTCTTCTCCCACCACAGGCTCTAGAAAAAATTTAGACGTGCAAGAGTATCATTTTTACCCTTTTTATTTTTTTCTTTATTCCCAATTGAACCACTCATAGAATATCACGTCCTCAGCTTCAGTGCTCACAGTTTTCTATTTTTACCATTGAGTATGAGAGGAACTGTAGAAATTGTTCTTTTGTAAAACAGCTGTATGACATCTCGGGATATTTTCGTTCAGGACAACTGAACGCGTACACATATGTATATATGTAAGGACGGATGTACAGTACGTATATATGTATGTATGTGTGTGTGTGTGTGTGTGTGTGTGTGTGTGTGTGTGTGTGTGTGTGTGTGTCACTACAATTTATCACGGCTACTTACAGCTTGTCCAGACTGTGTAGATAATAATATAGAAGAACTGTGTATTTTAGATACGAGAGAGAGAGAGAGAGAGAGAGAGAGAGAGAGAGAGAGAGAGAGAGAGAGAGAGAGAGAGAGAGAGATAGTTGAAATCAAAATCCAAATAGTTTACTTTCATGAAACAGTTATTCTCATTTTTATACAGACTTGTTATGTCAAAAATTTCAAAATCAAGCTGAAACTGAACTTGAAATATAAAACAATAAAAATTCAAACTCATGATTTATTAAACATAAAAGCTAAAACTGAAATACTAAATGATAAAATTGTGAAACAAAAATTTCTATTGCAAACAGTATAATTTAAAAGAGAGAAAATAACTAGTAGAAATAAAGATAGCTCTAATCCCTTAAATAAAGAAACAATTGCCACTTAAAACTTGCTAGGAGTTACTTAAAAAGAACTTTTTGAGTCTAGATCTAAAACTGTGTAGGCTTTTAGAATCAGTGATAAAATTAAGCAAACCATTCCTTAATTCAGGCCGCAGCACAGTGATGGCCTTTGTTCCAGATTCAGTTTTTAGACGATGGAACATAAAGATCCTTTAATTGCCTTCTAATGTTTGCTGTAAGTTCTCTGACGGTGGAAAATTGTAGATGCCACTCTGGATGCAACCAATTTGGAACCTTATTATACAATAGTGCATTTTTTCGAAAGTATATTTGTCTTTAAATGTCAATCATCTTAATTATGTTATAATCTTATGTAACTGAATTGCATTTGTAGAACCCCGTAATGCCAATGCAATAATTCATCAAGCTGAGCACCAGAGACTGGATTATTGTTATCCGAGTTGATTTATCAGAAGTATCACATACTTGATTAATTCACATCAATATGCCTATGATTTTCTTGCTTAATTCAGTAATATGTACATCAAACAGCATGCAACTATGAAAACAATCTCCGAGATTTTCCACATGTGTACTCGGGTAAAAGTGCTCGCCATCATAATTTATAAAGGTGTCAGGAGGAACACGAGACAGAATTTGCCTCATGTCAATGAAGACACTGTATTTTTCTGAGATTTAACATATATATATATATATATATATATATATATATATATATATATATATATATATATATATATATATATATATATATATATATATATATATATATATATATATATATATATATATATATTTCGTCGAATCTATCGTCAATGACACAGATGAGCGTGGAGAAACTGAGTATCATCTGTGTCTTGTATCAAAGTGCATTCATTGATTTACTCAGCAAGATCGCTAACCACCCTAGCACAACGTTAACATGATAGAAAATAAGATAGGGCCAAGAAATGAGCCTTGTGGAACCCTGTAATATATATTCTGTTGCCCTGTGTTGTTCAGGTGGACAGATTGATATCTGTTTTCCATGTAGCTCTTAAACCAAAAGTTATCAATATTGTGTTTAGCACATTTGTTTAGTAAAATCTCATGGCTAACACTATCAAAAGCTTTTGAAAGGTCATATAAAGTCGGGATTGAGAGTCTTGTGTTGCTATTGATTTTATTTGTAATGGCGGTGAGCTCAGTCTCTGTGGACAGTTTTGCCCGAGATCCATGTTTTGTATTGGTGAGTAGATCACTGAACTCCAAGAACTGCGTTGCGCGAGTTGATTGGAGATTACCTTTACCAATATTTTACAAGTTATTTGTAGTAGTGAAATAGGCCGATAATTACTTAAATCATGTGCATCACCACTTTTAAAAAAGAGAAACTACTAGTACAAGTTTCCGGGCAATGGAGAAAATGTCCGTTATAGTAAATGTATTTATATATATATATATATATATATACGTAAAAGGTCACAGTCTACAAAGAATCCTTAATAAACATCGTAGAAATGCCGTCAGAACCAACAGAGCTGGTTTCGTGTAGACTTCTTATCGTTAGGATAATAATTATCGTATCTACAGAATGAAGTCTAAAGGTGTTTCCACGACCAAAAATCACATTTGCATGATTAAGATAATGCGCGTTTCCACCATGGAGGATTTCTTGACTCTTTTCATACGTGTTCTTTCCAGTATTGGCGAAATGAATGTCGAATTTGTTAACTTTGCCACTTTCATTATCAAAGTTATGGCCATTGGAATTATTTCATTATTTTTGTTATTGAGAGAGAGAGAGAGAGAGAGAGAGAGAGAGAGAGAGAGAGAGAGAGAGAGAGAGAGAGAGAGAGAGAGAGAGAGAAAAGCAAGGATAATCGAGCGGCAGAGTCACAATAATCACAGCAGTATTAGCAGCATGAAGGGAGGGGATTTTAGGCTAAATAAAGCGGGAACGGAATTAATAAGATGGAAAATGAAACCTTCCAGTTCCGCGCTCTATCATCCCCGACACACTACAGTTCACGCGGCGCCGAGGAGCAGGACCCTTGTGATACCGCCTTTCTTTACCCGTCCTGTGAAACTAAATCGCTACCGTCATTTGTGAAGTATCCCTTAAATGTATTATTGCTATTATTGTTGTTGTAGTAGTAGTTGTTGTTGTTGTTGTTGTTAGTAGTAGTAGTAGTAGTAGTAGAAGTAGTAGTAGTAGCAGTAAAAGTAGGAATAGTAATAGTAGTAGCAGTAATGGTAGTGGTAGTAATAGTAATAATAATTATATTGATAGTAGTAGTTTTGTTTTTGGTGTTGTTCTCTCTCTCTCTCTCTCTCTCTCTCTCTCTCTCTCTCTCTCTCTCTCTCTCTCTCTCTCTCTCTCTCTCTCTCTCTCTCTCTCTCTCTCTCTCTCTCTCTCACCCCTACCTCCCTCCCATCAAGAATCCAACATAACTCAATCTACTGGTCATATTTCAGAGAGGGACAGGAGGTGGATGTGTTTGTTGTCCCGTGCAGTCCCAGAACCGTCCTATCTCCGTAATTAAAGCAGACATCAGATCGATTCCAATTACCTGAAAATCTTGCTGATGTTTTTTTTTTTTTTTTCTGGAAGCAACGTGAGCGGGGAAGAGTATCTGTTAGTGTGAGGGAAGGGTGGTGGAGGCAGGGGAGAGTTGAGGTGAGTGGAGTAGAGTAAAGGCGAAGTGGATGGGGAAAGGTTTTGGTATGGAGGTGTCCGGAGAGGTGGAGAGCGGGAAGGTAGTGGGTGAGAGGGTGCTGGGGGTGGCTGGGGTTCGTTGAAGAGAGAAAGACAGACGCAAGGATTGTCATATATATATATATATATATATATATATATATATATATATATATATATATATATATATATATATATATATATATATATATATATATATATATATATATATATATATATATATATATATATATATATATATATATATATATATATTATTGATTTATTTTAGGTTTTGTTGTTGGTGTCAAAATTAATGAAGGTGAAACTTGTGCAGTGTTGCAAAATATGTAAATGTCAGTGAGTATTAAGCGGGTATGTTACGTTATAATTAATTCATTTACATTTTTTGTACGTTGTGGTAAATTATGACTTTTAAATTCTCTGTGAATTAAACTTTTCTACTTTCTTTCTGTGGCACTGCGCATGTGCGGGAAAATGAAAGGGGTATGGAAGTACAGTTTTTGTTCTTTTTACATGCATATCACACATTTGCGAGTAGAGAGAGAGAGAGAGAGAGAGAGAGAGAGAGAGAGAGAGAGAGAGAGAGAGAGAGAGAGAGAGAGAGAGAGAGAGAGAGAGAAACGCTCACGTAGAAACACAAAACATATCACCTTTCTTTCTCTTACTAACAAAGCCAAAGAGATCCCTATGACAAAAGGAGTATTTCCGCACCACCTTCACGACGCCTTCTCACTCCCCATTAAGCGTCGCGAGGTGGCCAGACGAAGTGACAGTCGTACAAGTAATCATTGATATCATTTATCTGGCGGAATTTTTTCGCTAATATGATACGTATTTCCTCGTGTGTTCGTCTGCGTTCACTAATATCTGCAACAATCACGTGTTGTATTGCCATAACGTAAAGAGTTACACCATCCACATTTTCAGTTCTTTCGTCTCCTTTATTACATCATCAGCAGAGCAAAACTTTCATCTTTTTTTGCCCAGATGTCCATCCTTGTGTCTGTGTTTGTCAGTAGTTCACTGATTCATCTCATTTCCTGCCCTGATGCCTGTCCCTGTGTCCGTGCCTGTCAGTAGTTGTGCTTCTTTGTGTGTACTGCTTCCTCGTGATCCTTAACACAGCTTTACTCGTTTTTCCCGTGTGGCAATTGCGGTACGTCCTCACCCTTACACCATTCTCACCCTCCCTTTCCTTCCCCGCACCGCCCGTCGCTGACAGCCCGACAGGTGGCAAGGAAGACGAAGTACTGCTTGTTACCCCCGGCCAGCAGGGCGCGGCTAAAGCAGGAGGCGAGGCATCCACACACTCAGCCGAGGGATTGAGCAAATTTGTCCGCTGTCCGACAAGTGAGCGGGAAAATATTATTCAGCTTAGGAAGAAGTTTTATGATTTTGTTATATATATAAGCAGTAAGAGACCGCAGCGTGTGGTTGCGTCTGGCCTCGTCTTTCCGCCGCCAGGAGGGGAGAGATGCACAAGGAGGGCTCCGCTGCAACCTCCCGTGTGGCCTGCTCGTCTGCATCCTTGTTCTTGTGTCCTTTTTGTTCCTGTTACTTGTCTTTTGTTTGTGTGCTCTATGTGGCGTGTGTTTTCTGGTGAAATATTTGACTGTGATGGCTTTCATGTCATGTATTCTCACTTCCCTCAGACGCTTTTTGTTTTTCCCTAATACTAGCGCTTGTTTTCCCTCGGGTCAGTCTGCATGCCCCACTCAGTTCGTGAGGGAAGACACATTTTTTTTTTCACAACACTCGTTCTTTTATGTATATATATATACATATATATATATATATATATATATATATATATATATATATATATATATATATATATATATATATATATATATATATATATATATATATATATATATATATATATATATATATATATATATATATATATATATATATATATATATATATATATATATATATATATTCTTTTTTTAAGAGAGTTCAGCAAATACTTCAAAATTTCTCCAGGTTTGTTTTGTCTTTTTTTTTTTTTTCTCGGCCAGAGCAAAGCAGACCAGCATGGCGGTCCACCATTTTTTACCTGTTGCGAAGGCCGGCGTGATAATGAAGAACAATCAGCTTCTCTCCTCTTTCTCTGCTCCCCTTCCACCACCCCCGCGCGAGTGTTTTCTCTCCAAACCCCGTCAGGCCCTCCACCTACGTCCCTCCAGCCTCTCCACGCCTCCACCAAGCCGACACAGCACTACACAGCGTATTTTCCTTTCCTCTTTCCTTTCCCTCCCACGTTTATTTTTTTATCCACAACATCCCACATTCGTCATCACTAAATACCTTTGCCTGTATTTTTATTCTGATGTTGCCTTTCCTTTTCTTACTGCGCATTTCCTTATTTGATCAGTATTTTTAGCTACCTCCATTTATTGTCTGTTTTGTATCTCCATCTCCTTGCTCCCATTCTTCATCTTGCCTTCCTCTGTAATATTATCTCGTTTCATTACTGCTTTCATTACTGCACCTAAATTTGTCGACCGTACTCATGACCTGTCTTACCCAAGATAAATCACGTAGTAAAAAAAAAATACACGCAAGAAAGAGATGCAGACACACAAAAACAATCAGACAGATGAATAAGAAAAAATAACCAACAAATCAGCGTTACGAAAAGAAAGAGAAAACACACTGAAAGAAGAGATACAGACAAAACAAAGACAGACAAAAGAATACGAAAAAATTGCCAACAAATTAGAGTTGAAAAAAAAGTCAGTCTTACAAATTAGAGTTGCAAACACAAATTCCTGCCTGCGCTACGCGTGTCTGTGCTGCCCCAGGTATTGCTGGTGGTGGTGCAGTGCTGTGCCGCCCTCAGTGTTGCTCCGCGGCAGGATGATCCAAACTGGCCATTAAGGGACACAAATGCTCCCACTCTCACCGCCGCCGCCACTGCTCCCGTCACCACCACCAGCACCACCACCAGGATTTAGTTAAGTGAATGGCGTCTTGCTAATAAAACTAGATTAATCGAGTCTCCTTATCTATTTACTTATTTACTGTAAGTTTATTTGGTTTAGTAGTCAATCTACTTATTTAATTTAATCATTTGGTTATTCATTTGCTTATCTATTCATTCATTCATTACGAGGTGAGCTTATCTCTTTGCTCAAAACAACCGCTCTTTTCCGTGACTTTGTGTTCGGATACACCATGAAGGGGAGGAGGAAGCGGAGGAGGAAGGGTGCGATAAAAAGATTCAGCAGTATTTTACCGCAGAAGCCGATTGATTCCCCGCAAGTTGTGAAGTGACGCGGCAATTACGGGATTCATCTGGAGTGCTGTTCGCCATGGCGCACTCCCCGGCGCTTCAGGTTAATGCATTTGAGGCGGGCTCGTGACTGAGGGGATAAATGCGCCGCCACTTCACTTTCATGGATAAGACGCTGAAGTACACGGCTGAAGTACTTGGGCAGCATGCATCCCTTTCTGGGTCACATGAGCTAGTTAGAAGTGGAGCTTAACTGACGCAGCGCACAGTACAGCTTGCACTCGCTAAGGATTGCCACGATATCCTGCAGCACTTAAAGGGAACGCCGCGGTATGACTGTCTTGAGCGCGTGCCTGTGTCAGTAAGCTTGTGTCATCTCGCTTGTACCGATGAATTTTATGAGTCGTTTGAAAAGTATTGATGTGTATATTCCTTGAAATTTTAAAATTATCTCCCTCGTATCTAGCTCTCTGATGTGAAGTCCTAGCCATACACTGAACGAAAACATTAGGCGATTTTGTATATGCATATTAATCAAGTTTCGTTGTCACTCAGCTAGCAACAGTGAGCAAAGAACATGGGGGCCGACACCGCAGGGGTGATGGGGAAGCATACTACCAAGTTAGGAGCAAGAAGTGCCGTGCGGTGTGTTGTCATGTGTTTGTATTAAACCCCGAATGGCACAGCTGGTCAATTGCGTCGTTCCTTCACCTCTTGACATTCATCGCCTTTTTTTCGTTTCAGTTATGCGAATCAAGCGGTAACAGGAGACAAAACAGCACAATGAAACTCATAAAGAGACAAACTTGTAATGCATGGGGCGCTACAAACAGAAGCATTAGGCGACGGAGGACAAGTAGCGAAAATGTTTGACAATTGTCGATTGTCACCTGATGAAAGTCGCGAAGCCACCAGGGGCTCGCTGTAGTATCTTCAGTAATCAGGTGAATGTGCCGCAGCGATTCCTCCTTGAATACTTTTTAAAACTCTTGAACAACGCTTCTAGCACTCTGGAATTCACAGTTTCCGCGCACGCGAGTGACACCGCAGCGGCCAAGGCTACGACGCGCTTCCACTACCACTACCAACGGCGCAGCCTCGGGAACACAAAACAAAAAACGGGATATTGCATGCAAGTTCACGCGTGAAGATTTTGCTGTTTTCCATTGTTTGCTTTGTTGCCGTCTTTATGTTTTCCGAGGAATGGAACGAATCTAGGAATCCATATATTATGCGGAAATCGAAATAGCAGCATCATTGGCAGCGACCTTGCCGGCAGCGACAACACCAAAAAACTATTGCAGCAATGATAGTAGTAGTAGTAATAGTTGTAGCATTTTTTGTTTTATTATTGTTGTTATAGTAGCAGTGTAACATCTCCCTTGTATGAGCGTATTCGTCATATCCACACTGCATGCCCTAAAAATAACGACGCGTGTATGCCTTTTCAAAGATTATAAGTCCTGTGCGCCCTTTGACTGCCACGCCCTGGCAGGCACTCGACATGCCATCAATCATCACCGGTTATTTTTGGCGGTAAGTTTTGCAGAAAGCGACTGACACAGATTGGGTTATCGTCACTTCGTCAGGCATTACTCCCGCGTCGCCCTAACACGAGCCTTCCTGCCATGTGTTATTGTGTGTACTGTATAACGCGACCTCTCTACCAAGAGAGAAAGAGAGCCGGATACAAAGTTAAGAAAGTACGCAAACTGTTTTTTAAAATCTTACGTTTCAAAGTCGGGGATGAAAATCAAATTTAAAAAAAGCTAACATCTCATGATGATATATCATTTCAGAATGGATGATATATGCCCGTTGCGAATATTATAATAACCTTTTCTGATTAATAGACAGTGCATTGAACTGTAGCCTATATTTTCCTGTATTTCAATAGAAATATTCATTATGGATTGGTCTTTTACTTGTAAGCCTAGGAGTGCTGAAGTGCTATGAAGTTTCCAAAGGAGATGAGAGAACCTTAGGAAACGCATAAGCTAGACGAAACAGCAAATACAGACAAAGCACTAATGACTGGCTTGCTATAAATACTGAGCTTAAGTGTGTGTGTGTGTGTGTGTGTGTGTGTGTGTGTGTGTGTGTGTGTGTGTGTGTGTATAAGTCGCAGGGCAAAAACAAGTGGGTATTCATATCGCGAAGTTTAAAAAGTATCTTCCTCTCTGTGATATGAAGATGAGTAACTCATTACATGAAGACTGAGAAAAGGTCTGTCTCGACTTCAATGACTAAAGTGGAATGTACTCAGTGATAGCCTTTAGAAGAGCAACGCACACTCCACTCACCCACTGCACATACTCGTATTTAGCATGTTTCCCGCAATATTAAGACGTGATGATTTTTTTATTATTTTATTTTCATCTTTTATGTGTCAAGTAGTCTGCCAAAGATCACAAGAATGAGAGAGAGAGAGAGAGAGAGAGAGAGAGAGAGAGAGAGAGAGAGAGAGAGAGAGAGAGAGAGAGAGAGAGAGAGAGAGAGAGAGATCCCAAAAAATGTTCCCAGAAATGCTTAGGAAAAAAAAGTTGGCTAATTTTCTTCTGGATATGTCTTGAAGTTCCTTTCTCGAAACACTTAACAGCATACGAGAGGGGGAGAGAGAGAGAGAGAGAGAGAGAGAGAGAGAGAGAGAGAGAGAGAGAGAGAGAGAGAACTGGGACAGGTTTTATAAGTGAATGGATGGGAAGAGTGAAGACACTGATTAACTCTTGCTTTATTACTGTGGAGAAAGTAAGGCTGATCTATTTAGAATGCATCAATTGTTAGCTGTTGCAAGGAGATTCTCAGTCAGAAGATCGGGAACATAAGAACAAAGTAAAACAAAGGCAGTGGAAGTGAGTGCAGGAGATTACGGACGAGCACTGTAATCATTCATATTCGTAGCTAGTCATGCAGAGGTATATTTATTTGTTTGTTAGTTGATTGATTGATTTGTTTGTTTATCTATTTATTCCTCTATTTCGGTGAATTCGGAAGCACTCTCCAGGATGAATGTGAAGCTTCCTTTCACTGATCGATTCCTTTTCCATCAAGGCAGGAAGATGATGATTTTTTTTTTTTTCATTTTAGCTTTTTTTATTGTCAATTTCTTTAGTTTTTTTCTTTATTTTTTTTTCTTTATTTCGTTCTTTCTTCCTTCCATCCTTTCTTTCCCTACGATTGGAATGTTCCCTCATTCCTCTCCGTAATTTATCTTTATCCTGGCCTAATTTATTCTCTCCCTTCCTTATTTGATTACTATGCACGGGTCTCCCTTCCGTGAAACCGCGTCACTTGAGACTCTATAAATCGTTCAGTCGCTCTGGAAAACACAAGAAAAGAACAGAAGAAAAAAAAAGCTCAAGTGATTCAAGGGAAATCAAAATTCCTATCCCACTGAGCCAATAAATATAAATGAATAGAGACTGAAGGAAAAAAAAAGACTGAGCACGAATATTTCCAAAAAAGAGAAGTGGGTGGAAACCAGAAAACTTTAAAGAAATTCTGAAAGGAGAAGAAAATAAGGTATGATGAAAGTCCCAAGCGAGGCGTGAGGAGGAAGGGGGAAGAGAATGAGGACAAGGAAGCGAATAAAGTTACGAGGAAAGAAGAAAGAGATAAAACTGAATAATTTTAAGGGACCGCAAATATGGTGATTTTGTTGTAAGAGATAATGGAAAAATTAACAACAGCGGCCACGGCGAAGACGGAGGAGATGAAAAGAGGAAGAGGAAGGGAAGATAAGAGGGATTAGAACGATTAAACGAAGGAGGAGAAAGTGAGAGTGGGAGGAGGAGGAGGAGGAGGAGGAGGAGGAGGAAAACGATTAAAAGGAGGAGGTGAGGAGGAAAAGGAAGGAGGAAGGAGGAAGAGGAGGATGAGGAGTAGGAGAACGAGAAGAACGATTAAAAAGGAGGCGGAGAGGGAAAGGAAAGAGGAGGAGGAGGAGGAGGAGAAGGAGGAGGAGAAGGAGGAAGGGGCATAGGAGGAGAGAGTATCACTGAGAGGAAGATGAAAGATAAGGCGAGAGCATCGAGGCGTGATGTTCGCCGTGATGGGAATGGAGATGAAAGGTCCCGGCGCCTCCTGCTGATGGGAGGGGGACGAGAAGTGATCGGGGTGTGGATAAGGAGACAGTGGTGAGGCAGCGATATAAGAACCCCCACCCCCACCATAATCCCTACCCAGTTCTCCTTTCCCTCTTCCATTTACGAGTACTTATCAGTTTTATTTGTTCATTTATGTTTTCATCTTTCTTCTTCGGTTTTCTTGTCCCCCTCTTCCTTCTTATCCCTCTATAGTCTTTCATTTATCCAATCTTTCTTTATTCTCCTTCATTTCATAACGGTCCCCACAACCACCTCAAAGATACGAATATAATATATAGACAAAATCCCATTTGTGTTAAGGATCCTTGTGACTTTCAAAATGGGAGAAAACGTTGTGTTATCTAAATGTGTGTCTATTGTGTTGTACAGGGATGTGTCTCGTGAGTTGGTGGAGTGAGTGATGTCGCACGTGTGTGTGTGTGTGTGTGTGTGTGTGTGTGTGTGTGTGTGTGTGTGTGTGTGTGTGTGTTTATGTAGGAGAGACACTGGCCAAGGGCAACAAAAATTCAATACAAAAAAAAAAAAGCCCACTGAGATGCCAGTCCCAGAAAAGTGTCCAAAGCGGTAGTCAAAAATTGAAGATAAGTGTCTTGAAACCTCCCTCTTGAAGGAATTCCAGTCATAGGAAGGTGGAAATACAGAAGCAGATAGGGAGTTCCAGAGTTTACCAGAGAAATCGGTGAATGATTGAGAATACTGGTTAACTCTTGCATTAGAGAGGACAAAATAGGGGTGAGAAAAAGAAGAAACTCTTATGCAGCAAGACCGCGGGAGGAGGGGAGGCATGCAGTTAGCAAGATCAGAAGAGCAGGTAGCATGAAAATAGCGGCAGGGCAGTGGTTCTCAACCATTTTCAATGTATGCACCCCTTTCAGATCAGCAGTCACTTCTCGCACCCCCAGAATTGCTGAAATAGAAAAAAAAAAAAAAGCTAAAATGCAAAGTTGATGTGCTGTGTATTAATAACAAAACCCCTTTTTTCTTCTTAATCTTCCTTTACAAATCTTACAGGACACTGCTGTAGCAAAAAGGATTATTATTACTGTTATTTTTTGATGAAAAAAATATCGCGTATATAAAACTATATTTTGCTTTAATTATCTATCCTCGCACCCCTAAAGAACTGGCCTCGGATCCCCTAGCGGTGCGAGCACCCCTGGTTAAGAACCACTGCGGTAGAGGATAGCTAGAGATGCAACATTGCGGCGATGAGAGAGAGGTTGAAGACAGTTGATAAGACGAAGAGCTTTTGATTCTACCCTGTCTAGAAGAGCTGTATGAGTGGAACTCCCCCCCTAAGATATGTGAAGCATACTTCATACATGGACGGATAAGACCATTGTGCAGAGTTAGCAGCCGGGGGGGTTGAGAAAAACTGGCGGAGAAAAACTGGTGGAGAACACCTAACGTCATAGAAGCTGTTTTAGCTAGAGGTAAGATGTGAAGTTTGCAGTTTAGATTATAAGTAAAGGATAGACCGAGGATGTTCATTGTAGTAGAGGGGGACAGTTGAGTGCCATTGAAGAAGAAGGGATAGTTGTCTGGAAGGTTGTATCGAGTTGATAGATGGAGGAATTGAGTTTTGAGGCATTGAACAATGCCAAGTTTGCTCTGCGCCAATCAGAAATTTTAGGAAGATCAGAAGTCAGGCGTTCTGTGGCTTCCCTGCGTGAAATGTTTGCTTCCTGAAGGGTTGGACATTTATGAAGGGACGTGGAAAAGTGCAGGGTGGTATCATCAGCGTAGGAGTGGATAGAACAAGAAGTTTGGTGTAGAAGTTCATTGATGAATAATAAGAAGAAAATAGGTGACAGGACAGAACCCTGAGGAACACCACTGTTAATAGATTTAAGAGAAGAACCGTGACCGTCTACCACAGCAGCAATAGAACGGTCAGAAAGGAAACTTAAGATGAAGTTACAAAGATAAGGATAGAAGTTTGGTAGTTCGGAAATCAAAGCTTTGTGCCAGACTCTGTCAAAAGCTTTTGATACTCGTATGTCCAAGACAACAGCAAAAGTTTCACCAAAATCTCTAAAAGAGGATGACCGAGACTCAGTAAGGAAAGCCAGATCACCAGTAAAGCGGCCTTGACAGAACCCATACTGGCGATCAGATATAAGGCTGTGAAGTTATAGATGTTTAAGAATCTTCCTGTTGAGGATAGATTCAAAAACTTTAGGTAGGCAGGAAATTAAAGCAATAGGACGGAAATCTGAGGGATTAGAACAGTCACCCTTTTTAGGAACAGGCTGAATGTAGGCAAACTTCCAGCAAGAAGAAAAGGTAGATGTTGTCAGAGTTGAAAGAATTTGACTAGGCAAGGTGCAAGCTCGGAGGCACAGTTTCGGAAAACAATAGGAGGGACCCCATCAGGTCCATAAACCTTACGAGGGTTAAGGCCAGTGAGGGCATGGAAAACATCATTGCGAAGAATTTGAATAGGGTGAAGGAGAGAGAGGAACAAGCCCAGAATCGTCCAAGTCAAACTCTTTCAACTCTGTCTGACAACATCTACCTTTCCTTCTTGCTGGAAGTTTGCCTACATTCAGCCTGTTTCTAAAAAGGATGACCGTTCTAATCCCTCAAACTACAGTCCTATTGCTTTAATTTTCTGCCTATCTAAAGTTTTTTCTTTAATCTATCCTCAACAGGAAGATTCTTAAACATCTATCACTTCACAGCCTTCTATCTGATCACCAGTATGTGTTCCATCAAGGCTGCTCTACTGGTGATCTGGCTTTCCTTACTGAGTCTTGGTCATCCTCTTTTAGAGATTTTGGTGAAACTTTTGCTGTTGCCTTGGACATATTAAAAGCAAAGGTTTGAGCGAAGAGTTCAGCTTTAGAAATAGATGTGATAGCAGTGGTGCCATCTGGTTGAAATAAAGGAAGGAAAAAAGAAGCAGCAAAGTTGTTGGAGATATTTTTGGCTAGATGCCAGAAATCACGAGGAGAGTTAGATCTTGAAAGATTTTGACACCTTCTATTAATGAAGGGTGTGTTTGGCTAGCTGGAGAACAGACTTGGCATGGTTCCAGGCAGAAATATAAAGTGTATGAGATTTTGGTGATGGAAGGGTTAAGTACCTTTTGTGGGCTACCTCTCTGTCATGTATAGCACAAGAACAGGCCCGACACTATCACCTCTGTCATGCGCTCGGCACAGAGACGGTTCTCTTACTCGGAAGCAGTAGTCATTCCAAGGAAAATCAGCAAAATACCTCCTCAGATCCCCCCAACTAGCAGAGGCATAACGCCAGAGGCACCTCCACCTAGGGTGATCCTGAGGAGGGATTGGATCAATAGGAAAAGATACAGATATGAGATTGTGATCGGAGGAGCCCAACGGACAAGAGACGGTGACGGCATAAGCAGAAGGATTAGAGGTCAGGAAAAGGTCAAGAATGTTGGGCGTATCTCCAAGACGGTCAGGAATACGAGTCGGGTGTTGCACCAATTGCTCTAGGTCGTGGAGGATAGCAAAGCTGAAGGCTAGTTCACCAGAATGGTCATTGAAGGGAGAGGAAAGCCAAAGCTGGTGGTGAACATTGAATTCTCCAATAATGGAGATCTCCGCAAAAGGGAAGAGAGAATGTGCTCCACTTTGGAAGTTAAGTAGTCAAAGAATTTCTTATAGTCAGAGGAGTTAGTTGACAGGTATACAGCACAGATAAATTTAGTTTGACGGTGACTCTGTAGTCGTAGCCAGATGGTGGAAAATTCGAAAGATTCAAGAGCGTGGGTTCGAGAGCAGGTTAAGTCGTTGCGCACATAAACGCAACATCCAGCTTTGGATTGAAAATAAGGATAGAGAAAGTAGGAGGGAACAGAAAAGGGGCTACTGTCAGTAGTTTCAGACACCTGAGTTTCAGTGAGGAAAAGAAGATGAGATTTAGAAGAGGAGTGGTGGTGTTCTACTGATTGAAAATTAGATCTAAGACCGCGAACGTTGCAAAAGTTAATGAAGAAAAAGTTAAGGGGGGGGATGTCAAGACACTTAGGGTCGATCCCAGAAGAGCAGTCCGACCTGGTGATATTTGTGGTCCCTTCACCAGATGGGGACTCCGTGGTTGGTGTAGGAGTCGCCATGATAATTTTGAATCTTGAGTGAAGGGTGTGTGCGTGTTATTAGCGCTTATAGTTTTGTGTGAAAGAAGAGAGTTGTCTTTTAGAGAGCTGGCTGTGACTGCCCCCTTGTGTTGTGAGGCACAAAGGGAAACGTTCAGTGAGGTCACAGCTGGGTTTAGTGATAAGTTCACAGCACCCCCTGATTCAGTCCTTTAGACCTCACTGGGAGTAATTGTGTGTGTGTGTGTGTGTGTGTGTGTGTGTGTGTGTGTGTGTGTGTGTGTGGGTGTTTGTGTGTGCGTGCGTGCGCGCGCTGAAATAAAGAGAATTGCGTACTCATGTATTTTTTACGTAGGTATCTGTGGACAATTTAAACGTGTACAGCGTATTATACTGTAATGTATATTCAAATATTTTCACTTTAAGCTCTTTTTAGGAGTGGAAAATTAGCGATCTCTCTCTCTCTCTCTCTCTCTCTCTCTCTCTCTCTCTCTCTCTCTCTCTCTCTCTCTCTCTCTCTCTCTCTCTCTCTCTCTCTCTCTCTCTCTCTCTCTCTCTCTCTCTCTCTCTCTCCCGTGGTTCATTGTTTCTTGCCTAAGAGAGCTGTTTCCTGACACTGGCAAAATGTAATCTGTATCTTAACCAGTTTTCATCGCATACAGAAAAAACACAAAAGGTGTGTGCGCGAATGAAATACTAATCAAACCGCACGCACGTACACACACACACACACACACACACACACACACACACACACACACACACACACACACACACACACACACACACACACACACACACACACACACAATGAGAAAAAGGTGAACTGGAAATTGTCTTAGACTTCGTGTTGGGGGAAAGAGAGAGAGAGAGAGAGAGAGAGAGAGAGAGAGAGAGAGAGAGAGAGAGAGAGAGAGAGAGAGAGAGAGAGAGAGAAACGAGGAAACAAGAGAAACGCAAAAGGGGAGTGAAATAAAAAAAAATAGATGGAGGGTGAGCCGTACTGCATACATGGTAAATGAAAGGGAAGACACTACAAAGAAATAAAAAAAAAACGAAAAAAGAAAGGAAGAAACTCAAGGAAAGGGTGAGAATGAAAATGAGACAAAGCGGACGAAAGGAAGTAAGAGAAATTATAAGAAAGAAAAGCAAGGAACGTAATTAACTTGCATTTAAGAGAAATTAGATATTTAATGAAAACTGAGATATGCCACCAAAGCAAAATAAAATAAAAAATGAGAAGCACGAAAATTTAATAGAAATAAAAAGGGTAAGAGAACAAAGAAAATTAAAGGAGAATATTAGAAGAATACAAAAATAAACAAGAGGAGGACAGAAGACAGGAAATGAGAAAGAAAGAGGAAGAGAGGAAGTAAGAAGAAAAGAATAAAAGAAGCTAAAAAAAAGATGAGGGAAGAGATCTGAAGAAATAGATGGATGATTAAAGTGTGAAGAGAGAGAGAGAGAGAGAGAGAGAGAGAGAGAGAGAGAGAGAGAGAGAGAGAGAGAGAGAGAGAGAGGAGTGATTTGTCTCCCCTCGCAGTCTTTACGTCACAGTAGCAAGTAGAGTGCTCGCGGGTCGTCCTTATTGTAGAAAGTGCCTCATTTATCTCTCTCTCTCTCTCTCTCTCTCTCTCTCTCTCTCTCTCTCTCTCTCTCTCTCTCTCTCTCTCTCTCTCTCTCTCTCGTTTCATCCATCTTTTCCTTCTTCCTACATCCTTCTTGTGTCTTCTTTTCCTCTTTTTATCTAACTTCCATCCTTCCTTCCTTTCTTCTGACCTTCTGTCTTTCCTACTCTATCCTCTTCAGTCGTGCTTTTAATATTTTTCTGTGTCTTTCTGTTTCCCCGTGTTATTTCTTTATTTTCTATTTTTGTTCGTTTTTATTCTATCTCTTCATTTTACTTTTCGTCTTTTCATTCTTTTTTTCAGTTTTATTTGTTTTATTTTTCTTTTATTTGTTTTAATCCATTTCTTTCTTATTTCTTTCTTTCCTTTTTTCTTTCTTTCTTTTGACGGTATAAATGTCGAGGAAACACAGAAGATATTATCTTCTTTTATTCTTTGATCATGATTATTCTTTTCTCTTTTATTCTTTGTCTCACTTCTTACATTACCTCTCTTTCCCTTCTCATAAGACTCGCTCTCTAACTTTTCTCATATTTTTCTTCTTTTCCTCCTCTTCCTCCTCCTCCTCCTCCTCCTCCTCCTCCTCCTCCCTATCTTCCTATTTCTCCATTATTCCTCCTTCCTATCTTCCTTGGCTGTCACTTGTCCTCGCATCTTTCAAAATAATTAATGTCGTTCATCATTCATTTTCTTACGCCTCTTCATGCCATATCACCCCCCTCTCTCTCTCTCTCTCTCTCTCTCTCTCTCTCTCTCTCTCTCTCTCTCTCTCTCTCTCTCTCTCTCTCTCTCTCTCTCTCTCTCTCTCTCTCTCTCTCTCTCTCTCTCTCTCTCTCTCTCTCGTCAAAAGAAATGAATATGGAAAATAAACATTTTGTATATATTTTCATAATGCATTTTTCTCCAGTTATTTTTGCCTTTCTTCGAAAAAATCTTTTCCCTCCTTGCTTTCTTCTCCCTCTCTTTCTTCATCTCATATTTTTTTATCCTCCGTTTGCAGAATTCCTTTCCATCCGTCGCTATTTTTATTTGTTTTCAGGTAGTCTTTATTTTTAGAGTACGAGGTAGTTCAGGCGGCAGAGCTTTTGACTACAGTGCAGGAAGTCTCTAGTTTGAATCTTGGCTAGCACTGGGGATTTTTTCGGGTGACTGACCGCTCCTAGGTTCACGCGGCCTTGAACTGGTACAGGTCTGCGATGACTGGAAGACTGGAGGCGGCAGAGAAAGGATCCATTAACCTCTATTTTCATTTTGTCATCATTCATCATATTTCATCTTTCCCCACGTTCCATCTTTACCATGTTCTTCATTCCACTACGTAAACTTCCTTCTTCTTTTCATCTGTCCTCCTTTCCCTTTGGTCATATTTTTCTCTCTTTTTGTCGCTTTCTTTCTTCACACATAACCTTTCACTTCCTAAATTTTCAGCACAGTTTTTTTTTTTTTTTTTTGCTTCTCTTACCATCCCTTCCAGGTCCATTTTTTTTTCTTCTGACCTCCTTTTTGGGTCAGTTTCTTCCCTTTCCCTCCACTTTTTCTCGTTTCTCTCTTTAAACGTTTCCTTATATTTTCGTTCTCTCTTACTTTCCAGTCCATTTCTTTCTGCTCCTCCATTTTTCGCTTGCTTTCTTCCTTTTCCTTTCGCTTTTCTTCTCTCCTCTTTTCAGCTTATGCCTGTGTTTCTCTTCGCATTTCTCTACCTATCTAGTTTCTTTTCCGTCTTTCCTTTTTTGGGGGGAATCATTTTTACTTTTCCCTTTCCCCTTTTTCAGCTTACACCTGTGTTTCTCCACATTTTCTTATCTGTCTCCTTTTTCTTTTTCTTTCCTTTATGGGTCACTTTCATTTCCCCCTTTCACTTCCCCTCCCATTACTTTTGCTCTTCTCTCAAACCTACGAAAAAAATACCGAGTTTTATGGAGGAAATGGGAGAGTTTAGTACGTCTTCTCTTGACTCCTTCATCCTACGGGATAATCTGGAGGCGAGGGATGAGAGAGAGAGAGAGAGAGAGAGAGAGAGAGAGAGAGAGAGAGAGAGAGAGAGAGAGAGAGAGAGAGAGAGAGAGAGCAGTGGCCGTGTGTGGGTGTGTTTGTGTGCATGTATGTGTATGTATGCCTGTGTGTGTGCGTGTGTGTGTCTGATTTGGGAAAAAGGAAAGTAGCGAGGGAGGAAACTTAGGTAAAGCTCCGGAACTTAGCTAATGCTCCATGAGGGGATAAGAGAGAGAGAGAGAGAGAGAGAGAGAGAGAGAGAGAGAGAGAGAGAGAGAGAGTACAAGTTTTCCCTCTACACAACAGCCATTAGTAGTGAAAAGAAACACTCGGATCTTAGCTCGGCTCCCAAAAGAATAATACTTTCTGTTAAGATGATAAGAGTAGAGGATGGAAATGAAAATGGAAGCTCCCCCTCCTCCTCTGTCCATCCACGCCCTCCACACAACGAGAAGAAAGGCCCTGAAGGCACTCACAGGCAGGCACTCAAGGAAGTCTGAAGGAACACCTGAAAAACTGGACATTAAAAAGGAGACAAAGCCCTGAGCATCTCATCTAAACGTTTTATTTACAATTCTTATTTAACTATCTGTGTATATTTGTATCTATTTTTGCCTCTTTCATTATCTTATCTCTTTCATTATCATTATCTTCAGTTTCTTTGGTTCCACCGTAGAAAACTTCCCATACCACGCTCCTTATTTCTTTTTGTTGTCTGTCTATTCCAGGCATCTCTAAGAAAAAGCTTTATATTATCCACGTATTCATTTTATCCATCTGCGTATGTTTCTGTTTGTATTTAACGATCTAAATGTCAGAATATTGTTTATAATGCGTAAGCCTGTATTGTAAGTCGACAAATGATTTTTCGTGAATCTCAATCCCTGTGTTTGTAAATCTCATGAAAGTTTTAAGATTTGTCATTAGATTCACTCGACATTATGCTATAGTTGTTTCGACACCGACAAAAGAGTTCACTTGTTTCTTTTGCGGTATTGCATTTTCAAATAGTATAGCGATGAAACGCAACCTACTTTTATTCCGAATGAATGACTTGAACTTGAATAAACACACAGTATTCCACTAATTCAAGACGTGATATGTTTTCTCATACACAGGAAAGGCCGAACGTCTCCCACTGAAGGTCAAGTGCGTCTTGTTTTAATGAAAGCTGAAAAAAACAAAGTTACCAGCCACGATTTTAACCAGCGTGTATTCTGTTGTGTTTTTTTCTTTTCTTTTTTTCTACCTTGTGACTTTTTCAACTTTTCCAACCTCGACTGATTTTGTTGAGATTTTTTTCCTGCTTTGTGACTGTTCAAATTTTTTATCCTAATCGCAAAGTAATTTCGGATCACTGACAAACTGCTGCGTGATTTGAGGATGAAGTTTTGAACAGTGACGAATTAGAAAAAAAAGTGACAAAATCATTTGTGGTAAGAAAAGTTGAAAAGATCACAAGATTCGAAAAATGTTATAACAAAACATGTAGACAAAATTTCGATTTGCTGAGAAACTCATGAATACTGTGTCAGTCTCGTCCCGCGACTCCTTGTGCGTGGCTGAACTCAGTAGTCGTCCCAGGGTTCTTAATGATTCACATCGGTGTCTAGAATATCGTAGAAATTGCCGCCGGCTGTCTGATATCGCCGGAATAAACCAACAACGTATTCAATGGCATTTTCAACAAGTTTGCAGGTTAAGAATTAATCATGGGTCTCAATTCGTATTTTCTAATCTATTTATTTGTTTTATATATATATATATATATATATATATATATATATATATATATATATATATATATATATATATATATATATATATATATATATATATATATATATATATATATATATATATATATATATATATATATATATATATATATATATATATATATATATATATATATATATATATATATATATATATATATATATATATATATATATATATATATATATATATATATATATATATATATATATATATATATATATATATATATATATATATATATATATATATATATATATATATATATATATATATATATATATATATATATATATATATATATATATATATATATATATATATATATATATATATATATATATATATATATATATATATATATATATATAAAACAAATAAATAGATTAGAAAATACGAATTGAGACCCATGATTAATTCTTAACCTGCAAACTTGTTGAAAATGCCACTGAATACGTTGTTGGTTTATTCCGGCGATATCTATTCCGATATATTGGTTTATTCCGGCGATATATACGTATATATATATATATATATATATATATATATATATATATATATATATATATATATATATATATATATATATATAGATAGATAGATAGATAGATAGATAGATAGATAGATAGATAGATAGATAGATAGATAGATAGATAGATAGATAGATATATATATATATATATATATATATATATATATATATATATATATATATATATATATATATATATATATATATATATATATATATATATATATATATATATATATATATATATATATATATATATATATATATATATATATATATATATATATAATTAACAAATAAATAGATTAGAAAATACGAATTGAGAACCATGGTTCGTTTATTTCCGCATTTTTCTTTCCTTTTCCATGCAACTTTATAAAGTACATTAGTATTTTTTTTTTCGCATGAACCTTTAAAACCGCTTTAATTTCATAGTCATTAATGTATTTGGGAGAGCGGACAAGGCAGGCCCCAATGCTGCTTGCGAAAAGAAACAAGGGAGAAGATCCGAAAGAAGAGACAATCTGTTTTTCTGAGGCGTCTTGATACTACTCTTATGAAGCAGTTCAAATCGTAGGCAGGGAAAAATACAGGAACAAAAATTACAGAGTTTACCAGTAGAAAGGATAAAGCAGTCAGTGTGATGTAATATTTATTTTTCTATTATTAAGCACGTGAATAAGTTATTTTTATATTCCGTGCGAGGTTTACTAATACTACTTATCCCTCGTAATACGAGTATATTGCAGCTGTGCACCCAAGCCCACAAGAAAAGAATGGAACAGAATACGATTAAATCAAGCCTTCAGTTCGTTAGTTAAGCATCGCGTATTATTTATTTCTACTTCCTTGCTACTCAGTCAGTCAAATCATCGGTGCGTGTGCTGTAAAGTTTTCTTATCCTCACTAATCCACCTCCCAAATAAGACATAGAAGCTAGGAAAGTAGGTACAAAGTTAGTCTCCTCACACGCACAGAGACAGGCAGATCGACAGAGGTGGAAAGAAAAGAAAATCAGGAAGTAACGAAATTAAGTGAAATCTCTAAAGAGGAAGAAGAAAAAAAAAAAAGGAAAACTAATACACCTTAAAAGCAACCAACACTCTGGAGTCCCCGCAGCCTTGCATTACCCTCTCCTTACTTCCGCCTCTTCCTCAGAAACATGCCATTTGATACACAGGCAGTTTATTCTCCTCCTCCTCCTCCTCCTCCTCCTCCTCCTCCTATTTTTCTTCTTCTGTTTTCTTATTTCTTCATCTTTTCTTCTTTTTTTCTTTTCTTTTTCGTCTTCATCTTCTTATCATTATTGTTCTTGTTATTATTGTTATTATTATTATTATCATTATTATTATTATTATTATTATTATTATTATTATTATTATTATTATTATTATTATTATTATTACAGATGCTATTACTACTACTACTGCATCTACTACTACTACTACTACTACTACCACTACTACTACTACTACTACTGTAATTTTCACTATTATTGTTGTTGTTGTTGTTGTTGTTGTTGTTGTTGTTGCTGTTGTTGTTGTTGTTGTTGTTGTTGTTGTTGTTGTTGTTATTATTATTATTATTATTATTATTATTATTATTATTATTATTATTGTTATTATTATTATTATTATTATTATTATTATTATTGTCATCATCTTTAAATTGATACAACACCCACACCCACACCCACACACACACACACACACACACACACACACACACACACACACACACACACACACACACACTTAAATCATCCTATTTTCCCCCTATTGTTTTTATTATTGTATTTATTATGGGAATTAGAAAGAGAGAGAGAGAGAGAGAGAGAGAGAGAGAGAGAGAGAGAGAGAGAGAGAGAGAGAGAGAGAGAGAGAGAGAGCAAGCACACGGTTCATGCACGCCCTCGGCTCTGAAAATTCTGAGGCATTGCTCTTGTCGACGGAGTTAATTACCGAGCGGCTTAACTTTTTGTTGTTGTTGTTGTTGTTGTTGTTGTTGTTGTTGTTGTTGTTGGCCAGATAAGAGAGAGAATGACGAGCAGGAGTAGGCGGAGGAGGAGAACAACAACAACAACAACAACAACAACAACAACAACAACAACATCAACAAGACGTGGTGTTTTACTGGTTAGCATATTGGCAGCAACTTCGCGTTCACTAAAAGGAAAACAAGACGTAGGAGGATGCAAGGAGGAAAGTAGATGAAGGAAGGAAGGAAGGAAGGAGGGAAGGAAGAAGAGGAAGAATAACTGCTTTCAAACTAACTGCACTCAGGGTAAAGATTTGATGCATTTCACCTATCCTCCTTCTCTTATTGCTCATAATTTTCCTCCTCCTCCTCCTCCTCCTCCTCCTCCTCCTCCTCCTCCTCCTCCTCCTCCTCCTCCTCCTCATATCCTTTTTCTGTATTTTCTAGTTCTCCCCCACAACCTCCATCACCACCATTACCCCTTTCCTCCTCCTCCTCCTCCTCCTCCTCCTCCTCCTCCTCCTCCTGTTCTTCCTGCTTTCCTTTTTCTGACTTTCTCTAGTTCTCCCAAGCACTACTAACATCATGATCCCTTCCCCTTTCGTCCTCCTCCTCCTCCTCCTCCTCCTCCTCCTCCTCCTCCTCCTCCTCCTCCTCCTCCTCCTCCTCCTCCTCCTCCTCTCAGCTGAACATCATTCCCAGGCGCTCAAGAAATCTGTCATTCTGGACATTGGGGAACTAGAATATTGAGGCCTTCATATTTTTCACGTCAGCTCGAGCCTTCCACTTCGCCTCCTTGATATTCCTCCACCGACTGGGACGATCCTTCCTGTGGCGCCATATTTCTCTCGCTCTTGCACTGAAGACCATAACGTATGCTATTCTGTTGTCCTTTTTCCTCCCGGTCTCTCTCTCTCTCTCTCTCTCTCTCTCTCTCTCTCTCTCTCTCTCTCTCTCTCTCTCTCTCTCTCTCTCTCTCTCTCTCTCTCTCTCTCTCTCTCTCTCTCTCTCTCAGTCCTTCAGTCTCCTCCCTCATTTACCGCCACCTGCTGTTCTTTGCCTTCTTTGTGCTTGAAATCCATGAAAACACCATTCTTGGAATACGCTTCATTCTTTACTTCAGACACCTTTATACACCTCCTTATTTATATATGTCCCCTGAGTGGTGACTTGCGGGTACTGACGTCATGAAAGTTCCGTGAATTTGGAGGGTTATATCGAGACCAAAGAAAGAAAATAGGTCTCAATATATTATGTTCATGGTGTGTGGTGATAGAAGTTTTTTTTTCGTTTCAAGAAAATAAAGGATGAAAACATATTACATAAAAAAAAAAACATGAAATACATAAAGAATACAATGGTGAAAAGTAAGTAAGTAATAATAATAATAATGATAATAATAATGATAATGATAATAATAATAATAATAATAATAATAATAATAATAATAATAATAATAATAGGTAAAAAGAGAGAGTTTAGCGTAGCAATGAGATAGGAATGCATCATTCAGTCTCTGCATTGGCTCAGCAGGGGAGTGCGCACCGTCTGTCCCCACGGTTGCATGTATAAATAGATTAATTACTGTCCGTCGCTGCTTTGTTGAAATGTATTGTAGCAAATTACTTCGTTGTGGACATCTGTATGTACGTATTAAGTGTGTGAATTCCTGGATTCCTACCTGTCTGTCTGTCTGCCTGTCTGTCTTTTTTTTCTTTTTTTTTTTGTATGTATTTTTCTATGTATGTATATGTGTATGTGTATCTATCCTTTTATTTTATCTCCTCTTAAGTATGATATATACCTACTTATGATTCTCTCTCTCTCTCTCTCTCTCTCTCTCTCTCTCTCTCTCTCTCTCTCTCTCTCTCTCTCTCTCTCTCTCTCTCTCTCTCTCTCTCTCTCTCTCTCTCTCTCTCTCTCTCTCTCTCTCTCTCTCTCTCTCTCTCTCTCTCTCTCACACACACACACACACACACACACACACACACACACACACACACACACCTACAGGATCTTAATTATGCACTGATGGTTTTTTTTTTTTTCATCATTACTCCAAAAATTTTACGGTAAGAGTGAAACATTTTATTCCTCAGAGGAGGTGTTCACGCCTTTCTGGTCAAAGAACACAATGTAAACAATTCTAATGCCTCTTTTGAGCAGCAATTTTATACTCATTTTATCCTTAGTTTGCACAGGTAGATATTTTTCCCCTTTTTTTAAGATTATATTTTGGTTTTAATTGCAGTTACATTGTACGCATATATATAATTCTTGGAGCAAACCTGATAACGCACTTGCTTCCTCATGTGTAAATGTCACGTTACTTTAATGCAGCGTGTTTTAATTCGCACAGTTTCACGATTATGTAAATGCGAACGTGTTTCGTCAGTAATCTGCATGTAAAGGACAGACAGACGGCAGGAGCACAGCGAGCAGCAGCCAGTCACCAACAGCAGGTGGGAGGCATTACAGCTGAGCCAGAGATCGTGTCATTCAACACCTGGCAGCCCTGCATCATACCCCCACGTGTTTGGTGTGACAAAGAGTCCCTCACTATTTTCCACGTGTCCCGAGAACGACAGTAATTGTCTGCTGGTGTATTGCTGATCTCCAGGTGTCAAATTTTACTTTATTACTCGAACAGGGTTTATTTATTTTTTTTTTTTTTGCTAGATTTTTAAGAGAGAAGTCATTGTTGTGAAGCAGATTGCCTTGCTTACTGTGTTATTCCGTTCGTCAGAGCTCGAGACCTGCGCAAACAACATGTAATTTCCTTTCATCACTCATTTTTATTGACTATAAAAACACTTGGAGAGAGAGAGAGAGAGAGAGAGAGAGAGAGAGAGAGAGAGAGAGAGAGAGAGAGAGAGAGAGAGAGAGAGAGAGAGAGAGAGACCAGGGCAACATGCACTCCAACGGCTCTGAAAATTCTTTGAATTTG
Organism: Scylla paramamosain; assembly: GCF_035594125.1. Taxonomy (NCBI): domain Eukaryota; kingdom Metazoa; phylum Arthropoda; class Malacostraca; order Decapoda; family Portunidae; genus Scylla; species Scylla paramamosain. The sequence continues at coordinate 14,486,360 of NC_087159.1, forward strand.
CTCTTGTCGATAAAGTTTATTACCGTCAGGCTGATCTTTGTTGTTTTCGTTTGTATGTTCTGATGGACATAGAGCTGGGAGGACGTGGAGGAGGCAGAGGACTTATTTTCCATTTAGAAAAATAATGCGAAGAGAACCTTCTCCTGTTTAATTGATGATCATTGGAGGTCAACTAATTGAGGATATCGCAGATAACATACCAAATACACTGGCCTTGTAAAAATAAAAGAAGAATGTCAATGGTCTACCCTTCAAACACAAAGGGGTGAAATCACAGACACCTGCACAAAAACACAGCATCCCATGGCAGCTTCTCCGTCACCCAGACACCTGCCTTGAGTTGGCGGATGCTGCTATTAGATCCAATATCGTTTCCTCTCGTTATTTGCAATCTTGTGAGTTCTCCATTCCTGAGCTGTCTTGAAAGGAAATCTTAAACCTACGAGTATAAGGAACTTGTTTGCTTGTGCTTATCTGCTTTCCCTTCCTCCTGACAATTATTATTACCTTAGATTATTATTAGCATCATGACAAATTATGCTGGTATGCGTCGTCTTTATGAATTTCCTATATAAGACCCGTTTCGAGTCTTGAGAGAGAGAGAGAGAGAGAGAGAGAGAGAGAGAGAGAGAGAGAGAGAGAGAGAGAGAGCTGCGTCTGGTAGTACTCGCTAATCCTAGTTGATGTAACACAGCTTTTACCTAAAGTGGCTTAAGAGCACAGTTTTACCCTTAAGCTTCCTTGAGATAAGACCTTTGACTTCCGTTCCATAAGGTATCCATTGTTCGTTCTTCTTCTTCCCCACAAATGTTTACTTCTCCATAAACGTTTACTGATTAAACAAAAATCACACGGTATCCAAGGCAATGTGTTGAGATGGGTAGGAAACTGGCTAAACAACCGTAAACAAAGAGTAGTAAAAAATGGAAAAGCATCCAAGTGGACTAACGTAACCAGCGGTGTGCCACACGGATCCGTCGTAGTAGCTGTTCTCTTCCTTGTTTATATAAACGACATAGATGAGAGTGTTACCAATATAATATCTAAGTTTGCTGATGACATCAAAATAGCGAATTCCGTAGTCTCTAACGAACAAGTAATAGAAATGCAGAAAAATCTAGACAAGTTATCAGAGTGAGGG